>NW_006962496.1:0-8142 GCF_000164805.1 Carlito syrichta
CATGGGGCACTAGCGTGGAGGGTGAAGGCTGGCATTCTGGTTATGGTGAACAAGTGTGGGGCGGATGTTTCCCATGGCCACTTTTGAAACCTCCTGCAAACGACAGGCCAGAAAGTGCTTCTTCCTCTCCCATCTCTGAGGGTGATTCCTTGTCCTCGGTGACAGGAGTGGTGGTGGTGATTATTATTATTTGGCATTGGAATACTGCTTTGCCACTAAGGCCAGAGAGCAGTGTCACGCTCATGGCCACACAGACTCCACCTGCCGGGCTCAGGCAATCCTCCCACCTCGGCCCCCAAGTGACTGAAACCACAGGCCTGCTCCAGCACACCTGGCTAATCTTTGTATTTATTTTTGATGGCTGAGACAAGGTAATGTTCTCTTTCCTGGTGTGGTGTCGAAGCCGCAATCTCATGCTGTCCATTCACCCGGTCTTTCGAAGGGCTGGTATGCCAGGTTGAGCCCCTGATCCCGGCCTGTGGTTGTGGTGGTGGTGGTGGTTGGTATTATTATGTTGACTGTGAGACACACTCTGTCACCCAGACTGTAGTGCAGAGGCCTCCTCTCAGTCACTACATTCTCCACTTGCTGGGTCTGACGATCCTCCCACTGCAGGCTCGTGAGTGGCTGGAACTTCATGCATGAACCACCACGCTTGGCTCATTTTTTTGGCTTCATGTAGATGTGGTCTCACCAAGGTGCCTGGGTTGATCTCAAACATGGGACCTCAGGCCATCCTCTTGCCTCGTTCACCCAGAGCACCGGATTACAGGCGTGAGCCCCATGCCTGGCCTTCACACCCCTCTTGGGGCCCCAGCATGAGGCCCACTCTCTTTTGACGACCTGGGATCCTGGAGAATGTGGTCAGAGTTGCCCACAAAACCCTTCCCAGGGGGAACATCTGGCACAGGGTCATGTCTCTGCCTGGGTGCCCACACCTCTGCCCACCTTGTTCCCAAGTGTTGACCCAAATGATCCCACTGTAGACTGGGAGTTTGCGACCAGCCTGGGTCATGTAGTGAGACAGTGTTCCTCTCTGGATTCCAAAAACTGGAGACGTGCATAGTGCCAGTCTCAGCTATATCGGATGTGGTAGTCTCCGTCCTAGGGATTCCATTTCATTTCCCCCATGGACAGAATGTTTGAGATGATGCCGGGCATCGTCGCACATAGCCATCAGCCCCACACCCTGGGAGGCTGAGGCGGGAGGCTGCCTGAGCCCAGGGGTTGGAGATCAGCCCTGGCAATATAGCCAGATCTCATCTTGGTGAGAGGTCCCATAAATCATGTCAAGCATTTTGGCCCCCAGAGTCGTGGTGCTCAGGGACTGAGAAGGGAGGTCCGCCTGAGGCCCTCATGTCCAGGCCCCAGGAGTCATGATCATGCCGTCATATCCCAGCTCGTCTAATGGAGACTCTGGCACCAAAAACATGCTTCCCACGTGCATCATGATGGGCGTCCACAGCTCCCCAGGCAAAGTGCCGCTTGGGCTGTGGATGATGGAGTGATAAGGAGAGAAAGGGTACCTCCCCCCACCCAGAGGTGGTAGATTGGGCTACTGGAACCTGGGCTGGCTGTGGTGTTGCCCGACTGCTTTGATCACTATGTGTCCCTGCCACCCTAACTTGGGGCCGTCTTTTACATGAGCTCACAGGAGTCTCTGCCATGGGTCACAGGTGTGGAGAATGGAGGTAGGCCTGCAGGGGTGTTTGGCCAATAGCACAGGACCGACGTTCCCGGTGGCCACCTTTGAAACATTACGCAAATGACAGGCCAGAAAATGCCTTTTCCTCTCCCATTCCTGAGAGTGACTCCTCCAGATGGATGGCAGGGCTGCTGCTAGTGTTGTTTATGATTATTTGGAGTCGGAATCCCTCTCTATCACCCTGACCAGAGTGCAGGGACGTGCTCACGGACACTGTGGACTCCACCTGCCAGACTCAGGCAATCCTCCCCCCTCAGCCCCTGAGTAACTGGAAACACAGGCCTGCGCCACCATGTCCAGCTAATCTTTGGATTTATTTTTGATGGCTGACATGAGGTCTCACCCAATATCCTGGGCTGGTTTCAAACTAGTAGGCTCACAGCATCCACTTGCCTCTGCTTCTGAATGGCCAGCTTGCCAGGATGATCCCCTGAGCACGGCCTGTGGTTGTGGTATGGTTGGTTGGTATTATTGTATAGAGTCAGAGACATGCTGTGTCACCCAGACCAGAGTGCAGTGGCCCATTCTCAGCCACCACAACCTCCACTAGCTGGTCTCTGGTGATCCTAGCGCCGTGGCCTCCAGAGAGGCCAAAATGACAGATGTGCACCACCATACTTGGCTCATTTTGTTGGTTTCTTGTAGAGATGAGGTCTCGCCAAGGTGCCGGTCTGGTCTCAAACATGGAGGTTCAGGCCACCCTCTCACCTCGCCCTCTGAAAATGCCAGTTTGACAGGTGTGAGCCCCCATGCCTGGCCTTCACACCCTTCTCGGACCCCCACTGTGAGGCCCATTCCCTTCAGAAGACCTGAGACCCCAGAGTGGTCAGCCGAACTCACATGCTGATCCTGCCCAGAGGCATTGCCTGGCACAGACCTGTGTCTTTGCTAGGGGCTCCACCCTCCTCCCCACTTTTTAATCAGAGTGGACCCACTTGTTCCTCCTAGGATCCACCTTGGGAAAAAGGAGTGTGTGACTCTCAAACTATTGGAGGGTTGCGACAGGGCTACTCACGTCTGTCTCCTCTGCACTTGGTGAGGCTGAAATGAAAAGATGGCCAGAGCCCGAGAGTTGAGATCAGGCTGGACGCCATAGTAAGCCCCCACCTCTAACCCAAGCAAAACCAAGAAAACGTAAAGTGAGGGGAGGTCTCAGTGGGAGCATCGCCTCAGGCCCAGATTTGAAGACCAGGATGGAAGATCAGAATGTCAACCTAATGGGAAGCCTGTGATCCCAGCAGTTTGGGGGGGCTGAGGCTGAGAGGAAGGCCTGAGTTGGGTGGTTTGAGAGCAGCCAGGACTACCTAGTGAGCGAAAAAAAGAGAGAGAGAGGAAGAGAAAGAAAGAAAGAAAGAAAGAAAGAAAGAAAGAAAGAAAGAAAGAAAGAAAGAAAGAAAGAAAGAAATCCGTTCTCCTGCAAAACTTCTGTCCTCAGTCCTTCCCCCCCAATCCCCACATGTGTGGGTCCCCAAAGCTTGGCACCTTCCAACCCCAACACTCCCCAATGACTGCCCCTGCTGTGGTGTGGGAGATTCTGAGGCTCCCTAGGTGGGTTCCTGCCAGCTCCCCTCTCTGAGGTTAGAAATGTGCCACAGGCAGCCTGACCCTCTGACTCGGAAACAGGAACCTTCTGCCAAGATGGGCCAGGGACACATCCCACTCCTGGAAACCATTATTCCCCCCAATCCCATTTTTTCTGGCTCTGAATTCAGTCACCCTGTGAAGACAGCACGTGCATTTGAGAATCTGTGTATGATTCTGATGTTTTTGGAGACAGGGTCTGGTTTTGTGTCCCAGGCCGGGGCCCAGGGACACGACCATCGTTCAACGCCCGTCTCAAAATCGTGGGCTCTGGCAATCCTCCCATCTCATGCTCTGGAGTTTCTGGAACCATGGGCACCTCCATCCCAGATCCCCTCTTTGGATGGGTGCGAAGACAGGTCTTCCTGTGTGGCTGGGGCTGGCCTTGGGCTCCTGGGCTCCAGCCCTCACTATGTTGCTCAAGCTGATTGCAAAGCGCCCAACTCAGGCCAGCCTCCCAGAGTGCTGGATTCCAGGCATGGGTCGCAGTGCCAAGCCTTCTGGTTCGTTTTTGATGAAGGATTGAGGCTGTGTTCGGGGTCTCAGCCACTTCATCCCAGCAGTTGGGAGTCTGAGGCCATCGGGTGGCCCCAGTCCACAGGCCGAGACATGCCTTGGCAACTCGGCAAGACCTCGTCTCTACCCTCCGTTCCAAATGAGCCAGGTGTAATGACACATGCCTGTTGTTCTGGCTCCTCAGAAGGCTGGAGAAAAGCTTGCTGAAGCCTGGCAGCCTGAAGCTGTGGTGGGCAGGAGCGAGCCACCGCCCTACAGCCTGGGTGACATAGTGAGCCTCTGACTCAAAGAAAAAAGGAAAAAGGAAAAAAAGAGTATTCATTTATGTATGTAGTTGGCATCATCCTGAACAGACAGAGATCATTTGGGAAGGAGGCCCCAGTCTTGGGCCTAGAGTTCCCAAAAGATGGATGATTGGCAGACAATTGGGCTGTGGCTTTGGGAGGCTGAGGTGGTGGAAAACTGGAAGCTGGGAGTTCGAGACCAGCCTGGGCCATGTGCGAGAACTCGTCACTCCAGGAACACAAACACAGGAGTCGTTCCTGGTAGTCCCCTCAGTTCCATCTACACGGGATCTGGCAGCCTTCATCCCAGGGTGTTCCTTTGCCTCACCCCCACAGAAACAATGTGCAATGTCAGGCCATGCACCATGGCTAAGGGCTGTCAGTCCTGCGCCCTGTGAGGCCAAGACGGGAGGCAGCCTGAGCCCAGGGGATGGAGACCAACCTGGATGACATGGAAAGACCTTGTCTCAGTGAGAGGTCTCCAAAATCGAGTCAGGCATGGTGGCCCCCAGACTCCCGGCTGCTTGGGGGCTGAGGCAGGAGGAGCGCTTGGGCCCTGCAAGTTGAGGCCCCAGGAGCCACGTTCATGCTGCACGCATCAGTGAGACAAGGGAGACTCCGGTGAAAAAGACACATCCCAAGTACGTCAAGATGGGCATCCATGGCTCCCCATGGAAAGGTCTGTATGGTCAGAGTATGATATAGTGATTGGGAGAGGAAGTGGCCTCCCTCCCACCTGAAGATAGTAAACCAGGTGACTGGAACCTGGGCTGTCCGTGACATTGCCGGACCACTCTGATGACTCTTTACACTCGACAGTGCCCTAAATTGGGTCCATTTGTTCCGTGAGCTCATGCATGTCTTTGCCATGGGACACGAGTGTGGAGGGTGGAGGTAGGCCTTGAGGGAGGCTTAGTTGAAAGTGTGGGATGAACGTGCCCAGTGTCCACCTTTGAGTTCAGGCCAGGCACCGTGGCTCACAGCCGTCAGTCCTGTGCCCTGGCAGTCCGAGGCAGGAGGCTGCCTGAACCCAGGGTTCAGAGCCCAGCCCAAGCATCATGGACAGACCTTGTATCGGTGATTGGTACCCCAAATCGACTTAGGCGTGGTGATCCCCGAGTCCCATCTGATTGGCAGCCGAGGTGGGATTACTGCCTGAGCCACACAGGTCGAGGCCCCGGGATCCACGATCATGCCGCAGTACCCCGACTGGTCGAGGGGAGACTCTGGTGACAAAAAAAAGACACTTATCACGTGAGTCATGTCGGGCATTTATGGCTCACCAGGGACAGATTTGCGTGTGTGGGGGACCATGAAGTGATCGGGAGAGGAAGGGTCCCTCACCCCACCTGAAAATATCAGACAAGGTGACTGAAACCTGGGCTTGCCGCAGGGTTGCCAAACTGCCTTGATCGCTCTGTACCTGACGGCCTCCATCGCTCAGGGCCGCCAGTTCCATAAGCTCACAAGTGTCTTTTCCGTGGGACAGGAGTGTGGATGGTGGAGGCAGGCCTTCTGGGGTGCATTGCCAAAGGCACGGGACGAACATGCCAGGTGGCCACCTTTGAAACCTCCCACAAACAAGAGGCCAGAAAGTATCTTTTCCTCTCTATCACTGACTCCTTCCACAAGGTGGCAGGGGTGGTGGTGGTGGTGGTGATTATTATTATCTGGAGTTGGGATCCCACTCTGTCACCCAGGCTGGAGCGTAAGGGCATGTGCATGGGCACCACAGACTCTACCTGCTGGACTCAGCAGATCCTCCTGCCTCGACCCCAAAAGTGTCTGGATTCACAGACCTGCAACACAATTCCCGGCTAATCTTGGTATTTATTTCTGATGGCTGAGATGAGGTCTTGCCCCATCTCCCAATCTGGTTTTGAACCCACAGGCTCAGGACGTCCACTCACCTGGGCCTCAGAAAGTCAGAGATGCAGATCTGAGCCCCTGAGCCTGACCTGTGTTTGTGATAGTGGTGGTGGTTGGAATTATTATTTTGAGTCGGAGTCCCACTCTTCCCTTCAGGTCAGAGCTCAGGGGCCCACTCTCAGCCACCATGGCCCCACAGGCTGGGCCCCAATGATCCTCCCACCACAGCCTCCTGAGTGGACAGAATGACAGGTGTGTGCCACTATGCTCAGCTCATTTTTTGGCTTCTTGTAGAAACGAGGTCTAACCAAGGTGTCCAGGATGGACTTGAACCCGAGGGCTCAGCAATACTTTTGCCTCAGTCTCCCAGAGTGCCAGGATGACAGGATTGAGCCCCCACAAACAGCCTCCACATCCCTCTCAGAGCCCCACTGCAAGGCCAGCTCCATTCCAACGACCCAGGACCCTGGAGATGGTTGGAAGTGTCACCTGCCAATCTGTCCCAGGGAGGAGTGCATGGCACAGGGATGTATCTCCACCAGGGTTCCCACCCCTCTGCCAGCCTCATTCCCCAGGGTGTACCCACTCGTTCCTCCCAGGGGCTGCCTCGGGGAAAGAGAGGGAGTGATTCTCAAACTATCGTGGTGGCAGGGTTAGCCAGCTGAATTACCACTGTCTCCTCGACACTCGAGGAGTCCGAAACGGGATGATGAGTGGAGCCGGGGAGCTCGAGACTAGGCTGGAAACATAAGAAGCCCACACCTTGACCCCAAGCAAAACACAAAAAAACCTTGGGTGGGGACAGGCCTTGGCGGGAGGATTGCCTCTGGCCTAGATTTCAAGACTAGGCAGGAAGACCATAATGCCGACCAAATGGAAAGCCTGTGATGCAGAAGTTTGGGAGACCCAGGCCAATAGGATGGCCTGAGTTGGGCGCTTTGCAATCAGCTTGAGCAACATAGTGAGGAAAGAAAGAAAGAAATAATGAAATATATTATCCTTCAAACTTTCTGTATTCAGTCCTTCCCCCCCGTCCACCACATGTGAGGGTCCCCATGTTTGGCACCTTCTATCCCCTACCCACACCAATGATTGCCCCTGCTTTGGTGTGGGAGTTCCCTAGACTCCCTTGCTTTGGTCTTGCCAGTTCTCCTTTCTGAAATGAGAAATGTTCCCCAGGCAGGCCAAACATCTGACTTGGCAACAAGAACATTCCACCTCGAAAGGACAGGAACATGTCCCTCACCATGGGACATTTCTTCCCCCAACCGCATTTTTCCTGGATCTAAACCCAGTCGCCCTGTGAACACACCATGTACAGTTGAGAATCATCTCACAGTGTACGATTCTGATGTTTTTGGAGACAAGACTGGTTCTGTGGACCAGGCTGGGGCCTGGGGACACAACTGTCATTCTCAGCCAGCATCGAAATTCGCGAGCTCCGGTGATCCACCTGCTTCAGCCTCTGGAGTGGCTGGGACGATGGGCACCTCCACCCCAAACCCGTAAATTGGATGGGTGCAGAGATGGGGTCTCCCTGCATGGCCCAGCTGGCCTTGTGCTCCTGGGCTTCAGCCATCCTCCCACCTTGGCCTCCCAGATTGCTGGGATTCCAGGCGTGGGCCACCATGCCAGGCCTCCTGGTTCGTTATCAAGAAAGGATAAAGGCTGAGATCGGGGTCTCACCCTGTCATTTTGGTGCTTTGGGAGGCCAAAGCCAGAGGATGACCTGAGCCTGGCCTCTCATAACTCGGCGAGACGTCATCTCTATCCTCCATCCCTAATGAGCCAGGCGTGTTGGCACGCACCTGTCATTCCGCCTCCTTGGAAGGCTGGGGAAAGGCTCACTGGAGCCAGGCGGGCCTACAGAGTGGTGGCCACTAGTGAACCACCGCAATAAAGCCTGGGTAGCAGAGTGAGGCTCTGACTCAAAGACAATTAGGAAGAAAGTGAAAAAAGAAGAGCATCCATTTGTGTATGGAGTTGGGATCATCAGAACAGACCTACATCATTTGGAAAGGAGACCCCCACCTTGGGCCTAGAGTTCCCAAAAGAGGGCGGACTGGCAGACAATCAGTCTCTGGCTTTGGAATTCTGAGGCAGGAGACCAGGAGTTCGAGACCAGACTGCGTCACATAGCAAGACTTTGTCACTCGCCGGAATGCAAACACTGAGTCACGTTTGGTG
>NW_006962497.1:0-1329 GCF_000164805.1 Carlito syrichta
TTAGTTAAAAAGCTATTTAATTCATATGGCTATCCATCAGGGTAGCTAGTTATTTCAGCTAGTTAAGTCAGCTGACTAGTTAGGAAGCTAGCTATATGTCAACTAGTTATGTCAGCTAGCTAGCTAGTTAAGTCAGCTAGTTAATTCAGCTGGCTAGCTAAAGTCAGCTAGTTATGTCAGCTAGCTAGCTAGTTAAGTCAGCTAGTTAAGTCAGCTGGCTAGCTAGGTAGCTAGCTAGTTAAGCCAGCTAGTAAGACAGATGGTTAGCTAGGTAGCTAGCTGGTTAAGTCAGCCAATTAAGTCAGCTTTCTAGCTAGTTAAGTCAGCAGGTTAGCCAGCTGCCTACCTGGGTAGCTAGCTATTTAAGCCAGATGGTTAGCCAGTTAGCTAGCTAGTTAAGTAAGCTAGTTAAACAGCTCACTAACCAACTGGTTAGGTAAGTAGTTAGGTGAAGTCAGCTGGCAAGCCAGGAGGCTATGTATTTCGCTAGCTAGTTATCTCAGCTGACCAGCCATCTGTCTAGCTAGGTAGCTAGACCGTTAGGTCAGCCTGCTAGCCAGCTGGTTAGCTATGTAAGTTACCTAGTTAAATCAGGTGGCTAAACACCTGTCTAGTTAGGTAGCTAGTTAAGACAGCTATCTAGCCAGGTGGCTAGCTAGTTAAGCCACCTAGTTAAGTCTGCTGGCTATCCAGCTGGCTAGTTAGGTAACTTGCTACTTAAGTCAGCTGTGTAGTCAGCTGGCTAGCTAGTTAAGTCACCTATTAAATTCAGCTAGCTAGCCAGCTGGCTAGCTATATAGCAAGCTAGTTAATTCAGCTGTCTGGCAAGTAGGCCATCTATTTAAGTCAACTAGTTAATTCAACTGGCTAGCCAACTGGCTAGCTAGGTAGCAAGCTTCTTAAGTCAGTTTGCTAGCCAGCTGGATAGCTAATTAAGTCAGCTAGCTAAGTCTGCTGACTAGCCAGCTAGCAAGCTAGGTATAGAGCTAGGTAAGACAGCTGGGCAGCTAGCTGACAAGCTAGTAAAGTCAGCTAGTTGTGTCAGGTTGCTAGCTGCTTAAATCAACTTGTTAAAACAGTTGGCTAGCCAGCTGGATAGCTAGGTACCAAGTTTGTTTGGTCAGCTGGCTAGCCAGATGGCTAGCTAGTTAAGTCAACTAGTTAATTCATCTGGCTTCCCAGCAGGCTAGATAAGTGGCTAGCTAGTTAAGTCAGCTGGATAGCAAGCTGGCTAACTGGTTAAGTCAGCTAGTTAATTCAGCTGGCCATCAGCTGGCTAACTAGTTAAATCAGATAGATAAGTCAGCTGGCTAGCTAGTTGAGTCAGTC
>NW_006962497.1:2147-3322 GCF_000164805.1 Carlito syrichta
CCCTAGCTAGCTACACAGCTGCCTACCCAGCTAGCCAACCACGTAAATAGCCAGTTAAGCCAGCTGGCTAGCCATCTAGCCTACAAGGTAGCTAGCAATTTAAGTCAGTTGGCTAGCCAGGTAGCCAGCCAACCAGCTAGTCAACTAGTTAAGTCAACTAGCTAGCCAGCTAACTATTCAGCTAGCAAGTTATGTCAGGTAGCTAATCAGGTTGCTTGTCAAATAGCTAGTTAAGTCAGCTAGCTAGACAGCTAGCTATTCAGCTAGATAATTAAGTCAGCTTGTCAGCTAACTAGCCAGTTAGCTGGGTAGTTAAGTCAGTTTGCTAGACAGCTAGATAGCTTGCTTGCTAGCTAGTTATGTCAGCTTAATAGCCAGCTAGCTAGTCAGCTAGCTAGTTAATCAGGTAGCAAACCAGCTAGTTACTTGGTTTGGCTAGTAACTAGTTGGCTAGCAACTCAGCTAGCTGGTCACCTAAATAGTGGACTCGCTCACTTTCCATCAGGTTAGCTAAATATTTGGCTCACTCGCCTGCCAACCGGTCAGCAAACTAGTCAGCTCACTTGCCAGCCAACAGGTCAAATAACTTGTGGACTCGCTCGCAGGCCAACAGGTCAGCAAACTAGTCTGCTTTCTCGCCAGCCATCTAGTTACATCAGCTCATAGGTCGGCTCACTCACCAGTCTAATAGTTAAAGCAGCTCACGTGTTGGCTCCATCGCCGGCCTTCTAGTTAATCGTCTCACTGGTCGGCTCACTCACAAGCTGACTAGATAAGTCTGACCAGTCGGCTCACTTGCCTGCCGACTAAATTCAGCTGACCAGTCATCTCACACGCCAGCCAACTAGTTAAGTTGGTTGACCATTCGACTCACCTACCGGCTGACTAGTTAAGTCAGCTGACCAATTGGCTCACTCGCTGGTAAAATAGTTAATCCAGCTGATCAGTTGGGTAATTCATGGGTCGACTAGTTAAGTCAGCTAACCTGTCGGCTCACTCGCCGGCTGACTAGTTAAGTCAGCTAACCTGTTGGCCAACTAGCTGTGCAGCATGTTGTTAGCTGATCAATCGGCAGAGTAGTGGGCCAAATATCTGTCAATAATTTGGGTCAGCTAACTAGTCGGCCAACTAGTTATGTCAGCTAACTAATCGGCCAAAAAATCGGATGACTAATT
>NW_006962497.1:4609-5384 GCF_000164805.1 Carlito syrichta
AGGTAGCTACCTAGATAAGTCAGCTTGCTACCCAGCAGGCTAGCAGTTCAAGTCACCTAGTTAAGTCAGCTGGTTAGCCTGCTGTCTAGGTAGGTATCTAGCTAGTTAAATGAGCTGGCTACCCAACTTGCAAGCTTAAGTCATCTAGGAAAACCGGCTGGCTAGCCAGCTGGTTAAATAGGGAGCCAGTTAGTTAATTCAGCTGGCTAGGCAGCTGACTAGCTGTGTAAGTCAGCTAGTTAAGTCAGCTGTCAACTATCTGTCTAGCTAGTTAAGACAACTCATTAAGTCAGTTGGCTATCCAGCTGATTAGCCACTTAAAAAGCTAGTCAAGTCAGATGGCTATCCATCTGGTTAGCTAGTTATTTCAGCTAGTAAAATCAGTTGGCTAGCTAGGAAGCTAGCTATATAAGTCAGCTAGTTATATCAGCTAGCTAGATAGTTAAGTCAGCTAGGTAAGTCAGCTGGCTAGCTAGATATATAGCAATCTAGTTGAGCCAGCTAGTTAATACAGCTGGCTAGCTAGGTAGCTAGCTGGTTAATTTAGCTAGTTAAGTCAGCTTGCTAGCTAGTTAAGAAAGCGAGTTAACTCAGCTGGCTAGCCAGCTGTCTAGCTGTGTATCTAGCTAATTAAGTCATCTGGCTAGCCAGTTAGCTAGCTACTTAAGTAACCTTGTTAAGTCAGCTCACTAGCAAGCTGGATAGCTAGGTAGCTAGGTAGTTAAGACAGCTGGCAAGACAGCAGGTGACTTAGGTAGCTAGCTAGTTAAATCAC
>NW_006962498.1:0-483 GCF_000164805.1 Carlito syrichta
GGTCAGGTAGGTGGCCAGCTAGTTAAACCAGCTGGCTAACCAGCTGAGCATCAGGGTGGCTGGCTAGTTAAACAGGCTCGCTATCCTACTGTCCAGCCAGCTGCCTGGCTATTTAAGCCTGCCAGGTAGCTAACTAGTTAAGCCAGCTGGCTAGTCATCTATCCCACTAGGTAGCTAGCTAATTAAGTTGGCTGGCTAGTCAGATAGCCAGCCAACTACCTCCTCAGCTAGTTAAGCCAGCTAGCTAACCAGCTAGCTACTTAATTCATCTAGCTTGTCTGCTAGATAGTCAGCTAGCTAGTTAATTCAGCTAGCCAGCAAATTAGCCAGTTATCTAGCTTGTTAAGTCAGCAGGCTAGACAGCTAGATAGCTTGTTTGCTACCTAGTTATGTCAGCAATAAGCCAGCTAGCTAGTCAGCTGTCTAGTTAAGTCAGCTAGCAAATCAGCTAGTTGTTTAGCTATCTAGTCCACTAGCAACTCA
>NW_006962499.1:0-556 GCF_000164805.1 Carlito syrichta
TAAACTGGTTAGGGGTATTTATTCAAAAACCTTCATCTTAGAAAGTTCAAGATCATTCTTATTGCCTAAATCTGAGTCTAAAATATATCTAAATAACACACAGCACGCTATTACTTCCAGTAAATTATGGGAGGCATTCTAAACAAACAACCTTCTATTTTGAAAGTTGTGACTCAGTATTTGTGTGTTCTGAAATACACATATTGCATTCTCAAGCCTATTGGATTGAAAAGTACAAATGTCATTAATGCAGACTTAAAATTCTCCAGAGAAGGTGATGAATGCTCTGTCATGTGAGGAAAGAAAGTAGAGGAAAAATTAAGACTGATAACCAAGTGCAAAATGATTTCACTCTTGGAATGCACCTCTGTTCCTTAGAATTAGAATTCTCTAGTCATTTTCCCCTGCTGTTTTATTACATTGTTTTCTGCTTTCCTGTGTTTTTACATACAATTTTACTTTTCTTTGACTCTACTTCATCCTTTTAGCATCCAGCCTGCCTTTTGGAGCACAACACCTGGTATCCACCTTCTGTGCCACCACTCTTCCCAGTCAC
>NW_006962500.1:0-421 GCF_000164805.1 Carlito syrichta
CGTTCCTCTGTGAAAGTTACCTCAGTGACTGCCCTCCTCTATGCTTCATTGACCAGCTCTTCTCTGTAACATATGTTGTAGTTACTTACCGGCACTACTCAGTAACTGGTGCCTCAGTGATTGGCTCTCACTTGTGAAGGGAACCCCAGTAAGGGTCTCTTCCGTGATGACACTCCAGTCACTGGCACTCCACTGTTATGGGTTCCACAGTGACTGGCCTCCACTCTAATAGATGTCACAGTGAATTCCTCTGCTTTGGGATAGGTTCCAATTATTGGCTCTTCTCAGTGATTGTTTTTCCAGTGACTGACACTCCTCTGTGATTAGTTCCGCAGACTTTCCTATATAATATGTGGTTCAATGATTTGTTATCCTCTGTCATGGGTGTCCCAGTTACTGGCACTCCTCTGCGATGGATGTT
>NW_006962501.1:0-364 GCF_000164805.1 Carlito syrichta
GCTCTTAGTACAGTAGCAGCTACTCATCCTATACTCCCCAGCAATGTGGCAGGTAGCCATGCATGTGTTCTAGAAGCACCTTTCATGCAATTAAAAGGAGCCAGGTTGGGTAGATTGGGTAGAAAGAACCCTGTCCTCCAATATCAGCAATCTGTGCTCTAATCACTGATTGCTGCTCTGATCACAAAGTTGCAGACAAAAAAGGTAAACAGCCATTGTTATTGCACCTTACCCCATTTTTGAAATCCCTGCCCCTCATGTTGAAGTGACTTTCAGGGAATGTAAAGGGCCACTCATTTTTTTTCCCTTTGTTTTTCTCTTCTCTCCCTTTTGGGAGTCAGACAAAAAAGTTAGGTTATTCAAA
>NW_006962502.1:0-400 GCF_000164805.1 Carlito syrichta
AAAGAAACAAAGAAAGACTGAAAGGGAGAAAGAATGAAAGGAATGAAGGAAGGAAGAAAGGAAAGAAAGAAATCCATTCTTCTGCAAACCTTCTTCCCCCAGTCCTTCCCACCCCCCCCATATAAGAGGGTCCCCCAAGCTCAGCACCCTCCAGCCTCAAACTCCCCATGGCAGCACCCCTTTGGTGCAGAAGTTCACGAGCCTCCATGGCCGATTTCCTCTGGCTCTCCCAATCTCATTTTTCCTAGTTCTAAAGCCAGTCACCCTGTGAACACATCAAGTGAATTTGAGAATCTGTGAACAATTTTGATGTGTTTGGAGATGGAGTCTTTCACTGTCTTCCTGGCTGGGGCCCAGGGACATGACCATCATTCTCTGCCACCTTGAAATTGCAGGCTCC
>NW_006962503.1:0-445 GCF_000164805.1 Carlito syrichta
GGGCAATCTAGTGAGGAAAGGAAAGGAAAGAAAGAAATGAAAGAAAGAACGGAAGAAAGAAGGAAGGAAGGAAGGAAGGAAGGAAGGAAGGAAGGAAGGAAGGAAGGAAGGAAGGAAAAAGAAAAGAAAGAGAGGAACGAAAGAAATAAAGAAAGAAATCCATTCTCCTGCAAACCTTCTGCCCTCAGTCCTTTACCCACCAATCCCCCAATAGTTTCCCCAAGCTTGGTAATGTTATAGTCCCCCAACCTTAGCAACTTACAGCCCCAACCCCCCCATGGCTGCTCCCACTTTGGTGCAGGAGTTCCCAGGCTCCATGGCCTGGTTTCTGCTGGCTCTCCACTCTGAGGTGAGAAACATGCCCCAGACAGGCAGACCCTCTGATTTATCAATGAGGACCTTCCACCAAGAAAGGTCAGGGACACATCCCTCACCCAGGGAAATT
>NW_006962504.1:0-356 GCF_000164805.1 Carlito syrichta
AGTATAATTATAAAATTGTATTATATAATGATAATTTGCTAAGAGAGTAGATTTTTGCTCTTATTACACCCACACTCACACAAGGTTAGCTATGCAAGGTGATAAATATGTTAACTTACTTGATTATAGTAACCATTTTACTATGTATATCAAAACATCATCTTGTATACCTTAAGTACATACAATTATAAAAGAGAGAGAATCCTAGCAAGAACAGAAAAGTTAACAGAGTGAAGTCTTCCTTCCATTCCTTCAAGACAGTGTTTGGCACCATCTTCACCTGAAATCTCAACTCTTGGCCCTCCCCTCATTAGATGCTTCATTGATGTCCCTGAAACCACCACATCGGTGTCAGA
>NW_006962505.1:0-3185 GCF_000164805.1 Carlito syrichta
TCCTCCTGGAGCTGGAACAAAAGTGTTTTAATTCTCAGAGAGTAAACTGAATGTAAAATTGTTTACAATCCTCTGGGCTTAAAGGTATAGTAAAGAAATAATTCTGTAAATCAATAACTATAATATTAAAGTTAACAGGTATAGCAATCCAGGCTGTAACACTCCACGGCTCCCGTAGTAGTGTTAATAGCTCTTAAATCCTGTAAAAGTCTCCATATACCAGATTTTTTCTTAATTACAAAACTTAGGAGTGTTTTCAGGGCTAGTGGTTGCCATTCAGGGGGGCTAGTAGAAGGCTCTATATAACCAGCCTTTAATTGTTGTAAAACTAGTTTTTTGACTGCCTTAGCTTTTCTAAACGCATAGGCTATTGTTCCAACCAAACCGGTTTTTCGGCTTTCCAGGTAATAGGGTCTTGGGAACAATGGATATAATACCAGCTTAATTTGTCTTTTTATTAACTTGGACAGGTTCCTGCATCCCCTGTCTGTCTTTGCCAAGTCCCTTAAAGGGATCATAGCCTATCTACAGCATTTGTACTGAAGCTTTATCATTAGGGCTATATAAATGCATGCTTATTTGAGCAAGAATATCTCTTCCCCATAATGTAAAGGGGATAGATGGAATAACGTATGGGCAAAAAGTTTTTGAGGTCTCATCTGTCAAATTCAAAATTTTTAGAGTTATTGGCTACTGAGGGTACTTGACCAATGCCTATGAGTCCTGAAGGAGCTTTTTGAGTAAACAAAGAAACAGGTCAATTTTCCTGGCAATACAGGAAACATCGGCTCCGGTGTCCAATAAGCCTTTAATCTTAACTCCTTATATATGTCTTCTAGAGGTCTAGGGTTAGTAACCTCCTGAACCCAAAAAGCAACATCGCTAGAGTCAAATCCAGAGTTACCTCTATGCAGGTTAGTTAAAGTTTTACCTGTTTTGTGACAAGGCAAGAGCAGCAACTGGGCTATTTTCTGACCTTTATTAAACTGTAGTTTTGCTAGGGGGAGCAACAAGCACCTGGATTTCTTCTGTGTAATCTGAATTTACCACTCCAGGAAAAATGGAAATTCTTTGTAAAGACAAGAAACTTTTGCCTAATATTATACCCACTATTTCTTCCGGGAGAGGGTCCTTTACTCCCGTAGGAATTGGGGTCACCAGAACATCCAGAGTTAATATTGTTGTAGTGGAGGAACACAAGTTCAGACCTGTACTTCCAGGGGTGGCTCGGATGAGTTCTGTGATGGAGCAGAAGGTATGAACAGGTTAATGGTGGCAGGTGGGGCTGGGACTGGCCCCTCTGGAAGTTTCCCTTAGCTGAGGTGGCTTGTTGTTGATTTAAAGGAGTACAATTTTTATGAAATTTAGATAGGCATTCTCTAGCTTAATGAAAGCCTTTTTGGCAACTGGGACTCAAGGTTTTTAGTCGAGTAGACCCAGTAAATGACGACAGTGTGCCATGTAAGTTAGCCATACCTTGCTTAACCAATCTCTGCTAATGTGTCTGACTTGACCACAGTTAAAGCAAGACTGCAATGAGATATTCTTTTGCTTATTTCTTATATACTTTTACTTGTATTACTTATATATTGTTTATGTATTACTTATATTATTTGTTACTTATATATTGTTTATATTGCTTATATATATTGCTTATATTTTTATATATATTGCTTATATTGCTTATCTTATTTTACTTATATTACTTACATATTACTTATGTATTACTTATTTATATTCCTTATATATTCTTTATATATATAGCTTATATTGCTTATATATATTGCTTATATATGTTAGTTATATTACTTATATCACTTATATATTTCTTATATACTTTTATTTATTATTACTTAAGCTTTCTGCATTCCTATAAGAAAAAGAAAAGTGTAACTAAGTTCAGGCTTTATTTCAGTATTCTCAACCTTTAAAAGAAAACCTTAGAAAGAGGTGCAGTAAGGGTGGCAAAAAGGAAGCGTTTTTAATCATCATCATTATTGTCAGCATTGTCTGATATAATCAATTATATTGCCGGTCTTTTTTATCAGTCTTATTAGAGCCTAACAAGTGTTATTAGCATTTTCAACAGCCAATTGTATTACTAAGTTTTCTGCTGACTCTTTCTTAGTAATTACTCGTTTGACGGTGGTGGTTATTTTGGAGATGAAATCATCATAATTTTTATCTGCCTTTTGCTTTATCTCAGACAAAGAAAGAGTTTGAGTGGAATTAGCAGGCAACTTTCTCCAAGCCGTAGAAGCACAGTGCCTTATTTGAGTATACACTTTTCTAGGAAAAACTACTTGAGCATTGTATATGGCATACTGCCCAGTACCTGTCAGCATATCTTTATCAATAACAAATGTATCTGGTGGCCAATTTTGATTTTTTGCCATCTGAATTTGCACCTGATCTTCATACTCCGTTCTCCAAAGTAAATACTCTCCTCCAGATAAGCAGGTTTTAGCCAATTGTTGCCAATTAGAAGGAACCATCCATTGTACTCCTAATCCCTCTATTAAAGAGAGAGTGTAGGGGGCATGGTAGGTCCATAATCATGACAAGCTGTTTTAATCTCCTTGAGTATTTAAAAGGCAAAACTTCCCATCGTGGGTGCTCAAATTCAAAAGAAACAGGGAAGCAATGTAACAACTCCCCCTGTTCATGAGCCTACTGCAAAGCTCCTCTAAACCCTGGCTTATACTTTCTTACCTTATTTTCTGGAGGCATAAGGGAAAACGGAGGAGCAGTAGGAAAAGTAAGGGGAGGCCAATCAGGATTGTTATACTTAGCAGCCTCCTCATTTAAATCTGTTTCATCCTCAGGGGAAAGTTGATCATCAGAGCCATAAGCAGGGGGATCCTCTTTCTCCCCTTCCTCATAGTCAGATTGTCCTTCCTCTTGGGTTAGCATAATTTTAGAAGCTCTGGAAGAAGTTCTACTGAGCAACGGAGTGGCAGACTCAGTTTGAGAAAAAGTACCATAACAATGATTAGTCATAAGAGCTTGTCTTAGTATATTCCACAGAGAATAAGCGTCCTCAGGCATTTGAGTTCCCCCGTTGGTAGTATACCATTTCTTAATATTTTTTCCAACCTGATCCCAAGTTTCCAAATCCAAGGTCCCCTCATCAGGGAAACAAGGATTTACCTTCTGAACAAAATCCAAGAATACATTTAACTTTT
>NW_006962506.1:0-838 GCF_000164805.1 Carlito syrichta
TAAAATAAATTCAATTTCTATAGCAGGTAGAAAAAAGACCTTACACTAACCGTAGCTAAAACCAGCCTAAAAGAATGCAGCCCAGTTCAAAGTACATGCTGGGCTCTCGGGAATGTGGCCCATCATCTATACCATTGAAAAGCTGAAA
This sequence comes from Carlito syrichta, assembly GCF_000164805.1. Lineage (NCBI taxonomy): Eukaryota > Metazoa > Chordata > Mammalia > Primates > Tarsiidae > Carlito > Carlito syrichta. The sequence continues at coordinate 149 of NW_006962506.1, forward strand.
ACAGCTCTCCATAAGTATATACTAATTCTCCAAATATTCTTTTAAATCTTATAAAGAGGCTTGTACCGTATAAAAGGCTCCCAAATGTGACCTGAGTTTGAATTATATCTAATACCTAAGCCGAAACCGCAGTTTATGGGAAACAGGAACAATGGGTTTCTAGAGTGAGCCATGCCTGTCACAGTCACAGAGCCTTCAGCTTAGGCCAGCAGAGTTCCTTTAGGTTGTTTGTGCTGCATGGCAAAAGGGGGAGGAAAATGGGGTCTACGGCTCCCGAACACATCCTAGCGGTCTCGGGGTCCATGGCCCTCCCTGATCCCTAACGCTCAGTGGGCCTCCATGGTCGGCTCCCAACAAGCAACAAACTTGGCTTCAGCTGTTTGATCTACTTAAGCTGTTACAAAGATTACAATTATATTCTAATACCAATCTGCTATTAATTTAGAGATCAAGTTCATTAATTTGGGAGAAATCCAAGTGTAAACCAAAATTCGACTCAAAGATTTGGTATTTGGCAGTTGGTTGAAAGAGTTAAGCTTTGGCTAATGAATTTGAAAGAGAAAGATATACTTGAGTCAAGATAAAGGAAGCTGTGGAAACCAAGGTTCTCATTATGCAGATAAAGCCTAAAAGTATCAGGTTTCAGAGAGAATAGGTGGTAAATGTCAAAATGTGTCAAACTCCTACTTG
>NW_006962507.1:0-643 GCF_000164805.1 Carlito syrichta
AGTCAGAATTCCAACCACAAAGTCTTTGTAGATATTGGGTTGCAGAACCAGTGCTACTTGGGAGCAGTCAGTGAACGACTTCATTGGGTAGAGTTACCCAAAGCCATCTACTCACAGTGAACTGAAGGTGAAGACTATCAATCACCTCAATGAGCTCAATCACAAAGGAAAATTAGCATTCAAATATGACACACACATGAATTATCAGATAAATTCAACTGTGACTCTTTGCCTAGTTATATGGAGGTTAAATCCCTAGGTGATGTGATATATTTAAATACATTATCTTAAAATTGTCACTGGTTCCCCCTGAAATAACCATGGTCTTTATTTATACATACTTGAAAGTCAATAACATGATGGTGGCTTTCCTTAGATCCACCATCTTTATCTGTTTCTATTTCTTTAATGCACATGCTCATATTTATGTGCATACCTGATAAATATATTTTCACTGAATAGAAGGGCAGCATCAGTTGCATCCTCTTTAATTAGCCTGATTAACCAGAACAAACTAAAAACCAGTCTGTTAGAGGGAATGTGTTGATTAATACACTTTTAATTACTTATGATCTTTGTGAAAGGATAACATGCTGACAGGAAAAAAAGAAATCAACGTTTTTGATTTATAGACCCCTCTTCA
>NW_006962508.1:0-805 GCF_000164805.1 Carlito syrichta
TTTCAAGCTGGTAAATTAGTTTTCAGTTAGGTTCAGTTGCCCCTGATCTGCTGTGAAAGACAGTTCAGATCACCTTCCATTCACCACTCTGGCCTGTCTGTTTTTCAAGCTTGTTTCTCCCGTTTTGGTGTTGTTACCTTGAATCGCCAGCAGGTGGTGCTATCTCAGCTCTCTCCTCAGAGGGGTTGGGGCTGGACAGGAACCAGCAGAGGCTGGAGATGGAAGCCAGCCTCAGGGCACATGGCAGGAGAATCACAGTGGGCAGGAAGTCTCAGTAAAAGGAGAGGTGGCAGTGATCCCTGCAGATCTTGCCTGCAGGGGCTTCAAGGACTGAAGTCGTGGATCTGACCCAGTTGGTGCAATGTGCTATGGCCATTATGGAGGCTGTAGCAACAGTGGCAGCGGTGGTGGTGTCAGCGGCTGCTGTGTCTGCGCTGCAGTGGCTGTCCAGACTGCTATGATGCCCCAGTGGTGGCAACGGTTGAACTCCTTGTGAAGAGCAGGCTGCAATGTTAGGGTTAGGGTCCACAGCACCCATGGAGAGAGCCAGAGGCCCACTGCAAATCTCCTTTGAGGAGGGTTTCATAGACCAGATTGCCCCACCGCCATCTTGCCTGAAATCCTCTGATTCATTTTCAAAATGGCGACTCACCACTTCATTTCCTGGTTCCTCTTCCTGTCTTGAGGTACTTTTATTTTTGTGGACTTCCCTTGGGAGAGTATTGCAATCCAATCAAAAATTCAAAAAACATAATTTATCTGATTTGTCCAGAAATTTCTTGCACTTTACATTATTTGTACAAAA
>NW_006962509.1:0-847 GCF_000164805.1 Carlito syrichta
AAACATGCATTCATGCTGATAGAACTGTACACAAAATTTGTCAATTTTATTGTGTGACAATTTTTAAAAAATAAGTTCTATTTAACTGTATTAAACAGTGCAATATCACTGCACACTGATTAGAATAGGAGGTTTAAAAGGCTGGCCATATTGAGGTGTTAGTGAATTCTCACATACTGCTTATGGGAATGTAAAATGGTATAGTGACTTTAGAATACATTTTACAGTTTCCTAAAAATTTTCTATTGCAGTCTTAGATATTCACCTATGAGAAGAAAAAGTACACACCCATAAAAAAGAAATGAAACCAAATGTTCATAACACCTATATGTGTAGTAGCTTAAAATTGAAAACAACTTAAATACTGATCAGCAGGTCAATGGACAAAGTTTCATATATCCATTCAATGAAACACTACTCAGAAATATGGAGAAATGAACAATTGACACACACAGCAACATGAATGAATGTTAGTCATGTGAGTGAAATGTGTCAGACAAAAAAGAGTACAAACTGTGTCATTCTGTTTATATAAATTTCTGGGAATGCAAGCCAAAGTATGACAGAAAGCTCAGAAGAAAGAATATGTTCATTATCTTGATTGTGGTATTGGCTTCACATGAGTACACCTATGTCATAGCTTTTAAAATTGTGCTCTTCAAACATGTGCAGTTGTCAATTAATCCTCAGTAAATATTTTTATATATATATAATATGATATATATATATACACATATATATTTGCATTCAACTTTGCAGTTTTGTTACATGGTTATATAATGTAGTGGTGAAGTCTTGACTTTCAGTGCATTCAACACCCATATAGTGGACCAAATAGGTAACTTTT
>NW_006962510.1:0-738 GCF_000164805.1 Carlito syrichta
GTCAGCATCGGGGGATTGGCGGGGAGGAGTATTTATGGTGTATACCCCTTTTTCTTCTTCTGATTTACACAATTGGAAGCATCAAAACCCTTCTTTCTCTGCTATTACACAGGCACTTATTTCGTTAAAATAATCTATGCATACACATCGTCCCATGTAAGATGACTGTCAACAACTTTTAGTCACTGTTTACTGCTGAAGAGTGAGAATGCATTAAGTCTGAAACTAGAAAGTCCATTCTGGATTCTACTGGGGGCACGCTGGAGGAAAATCAAGACATCCTGGACAGAGATTTTCCTACTTCTCACACAAATTGGGACTCTAACACTTCAGCCAGGTCTAGAGCACTGAGTATATATCACCAGGCTCTATTAGCAGGTTTAAAGGGGGCAGTCCAAAATCAAATTATTTTTTCTAATACCACTGTGGTTCTCCAGGGACCTGATGAGTCCCCAGGGGAATTCTTTGAACATCTCCAAGAGGCATTTTCAACCTAAACCCCTTTTGACTCCTTGTCTCCTGAGAACACTTGGGCCATCAATTTGGCCTTTGTGGCACAAGTGGCTACCAATACTTTTTAAAAATACAGAAGTTAGAAGGCTTTGCAGGAATGAACATTTCTCAGTTACTTGAAGTAGCTCAAAAAGTTTACAATAACCGAGATGTTTAAGAAACAGAAACAAGCAGTTCAGGCGGCTGTCAAAGCTGCAAGAAGACAGGCCAAAATCCTAGTGATGG
>NW_006962511.1:0-857 GCF_000164805.1 Carlito syrichta
AAAGTTAATGTGTTTGGTGATAGTTAGGGGTCCTGTTTCAACCTTGTGCATGTGTTCAGCCTTTTCCCAGTTTTATTTACTGAATATGTTCTCCATTACCCATTGGATCTTGGAGGTATTAACAAAGATGATTTATTGAGAATTTGAGAATTTCATTCTCTGTCTTGATCCATTGGCCTGTGGACCTATTCTTGTACCAATACCAGGCTGTGTTGATTACTGCAAACATATAGTAAAGTTTGAAGTCTGGAACAGCGATTGCTCCTGATTTGTTACTTTTGATAAGATGATGTTGGCTATTCTTGATTGTTTTTGGTTTCATATGCGTCTTTTTTTTGGAGTTGGAGTCTCACTCTGTCACCCATACTTGGGTGCAGTGGCTGCTTCTTGGCACCGCAGTCTCGACCTGCTTGGCTTGGGTGATCCTTTGGACTCAGCCTCCAAGTAGCCTGATTTACAGGCATGCGCTACCTCGCCCGGCTGATTGCTTGATTTATTGTAGAGATGAGGTCTCGCTGCCCAGGCAGGTCTCGGACCCCCGAGCTCAGGCAATTCACTCACTGCAGTCTCCCAATGTCACGATATTACAGTCTGAGCCACCGAGCCCGGCTCGTATGAACACTTTATTGTAATTTGCAGGTTTGAGTACAATGATGTATACTTAATGGTCATTTCCTTGAATCTGTAGATTGCCTCCAAGGATAATTTTTACCTTAAAGAGGTAAGCAAAGTCAGGGAAACAAGCATGTCAAATTGTCATTTATGACTTCAGCCTCAGAACTTTGACATCACACTGGGAGGGACCTTGACTACTGAGAAATCTTTAGACTTCAAGGGCTTGTGTACAGTGCTCTGCC
>NW_006962512.1:0-728 GCF_000164805.1 Carlito syrichta
CATATGATCCTTAATTGCTATTTCTAGGTCTGAGAAGAATGATGTTCACTTAATGGTTATTTCATTGAATCTGCAGCTTCCCTAAAGGCTAATTTTTACATTAAAGAGGTAAGGAAAGTCAGGGAAACAAGCATGTCAAATTATCATTTATAACATCAGTCTCAGAACTTTAACATCATACCGGAAGGGACCTTGACTACTGAACAATCCTTAGGCTTCAAGTGCTGGTGTTGAGTGCTCTGCCAAATGAGGCAGACATGGTGGATTTAATTCCCAATGAGTGAAGAAAACCATGTTTTCACAACTGTCCAAAAACTTCTCGAGGGATAAGTGACCATTCAAGAATCCACTAAATGAGGCAGTCTTTTTTGGTTTATTTTTTGTAAAACAGTATTTATTGAGAGGACAGAGAAATTCCACACTGTGGGGGGGCCTGAGGGATTTGTTCAAGAGGTAGTCTTTTATTATTATGGTCACCGAATGCTTTTGGAGCTTGGTTATAGCACAACCACATACTATTTTAGCAATTTCTTTAGTTTAGAAACTTTTGGATATTTTCAGTAGTATGTAACAGCCTTTGAGTCCTTTTTCTCTTTCCCTTTTCTTTTTGTTTCTGTTTTTGAGTTGGAGTCTCACTCGGTTGCCCATACTGGAGTGCAGTGGCCCGCTCACAGCCACCGCAGCCTTGACCTGCTGGGCTCCAATGATCATTCCACCTCAGCCTTCCA
>NW_006962513.1:0-824 GCF_000164805.1 Carlito syrichta
CTCGATGGAAGATATCTCCCATCTTTATAACAGTGTCTCTTCTCCACTCTGGCCACTGATTTGGAGGGCGCTTATTTCCTTCATTCATCACTGCCGAAGGCAACATGAGTGTATGTCAGAGCCCTATTTTCTTCCCTTACCCCTCCCCCCACCATGCCAGACATGACTGATTCGCCCCTGGGCCCTCCTCACTGCCAGATCCACACTCTGCCCCTTGTAACGGTGAAAAATACCCCTCTCCATTCACTGGGGCTGTCACTTGTGCCGCATTATCAACGGCCTCCCAGCCAAGACTTTATTCTTTTTCTCTTGCCACTGGGTTCAAACTAAATAGGAAGTAAACACACATTTTTAAAAGAAGTGTTCTATTTTCTTTAACCTCCTCAAATTGCTTGGCAGCTCAAATTTTTTTTTCACCAATGAGAACAGCCATGAGCATTGACTAAAATATTCTGACTCCCGGCAGAATCGAGAGGAGGTAGGATCAAGTTGCCTGGTGAGGAATACTAATATGTGCACCTGTAGAACATTTGTCACTGACCTTTCTCCTCTCACCTCCCAGGTAGAGAGAGCACATGTGAGAATGCTGTCAGGGGCGGGGAATCTGCCCTGTTCTGTAAACACACCTTGTAACTAACTGTTCGGGTAAATAACTTGGCTGCATTTAACCAATGCTTGCATAGTATGGCTTGAAAAGGTTCAGGCTATTCCTTTTTTTTTTTTTTTTTTGCACATTTTTGCACCCCAGGAGTGTTGATGGAAACATAGAGATGCGTTTCTATGATAAATGGCAAAGAGGAGCTAGAGAACAGGTGGATTGAGTA
>NW_006962514.1:0-7013 GCF_000164805.1 Carlito syrichta
ACTTTATAGCATCAGGTTTTGCAACTAGGTCTTTAATTCATTTTAAAATATGGTTCGAAATAAGGGTCAAGATACTTTTCTACATAAGCCGTTCAATTTTTTCCAAAACCATTTGTTGCAAAGACTGAAATTCCTTCAAAAGATCAAAAGTTGTGTGAATTTCTGGACCTGCTATGTTCTTATATTGATCTGCTTTTTCTGTCTTTTTCTTTTAATACACTTCATTGCTTTTCTAGTTAATTAAGCTGGAAACTTAGATTTTAATTAATCTACATATAAATATAGACTTTAAAGTAAAAAAAAAAGACTTGAGACTTGTCCCACAAGTTTATATTTTATGTTTTTTTGTTCAGTTCCAAATTTTCTTGTGATCTCTTTTGACATGTGGTTATTTAGAAATATGGTGTTCATTTTCAATAATTAGAATTTATAAAGATATTTTAAATTATGAATTTATGCTTTAATACATTGTAGTGAGAAATTATAATTTGTGTGCTAGTAATACTTTAAAATGTATTTACTTTTGGTTTATATCCCAGAATATGGTATTTCCTTGCAATTTTTTTTTTGTTGAAATCTCACTCTGTCGCACAGACTGGAGTGCAGTGGCACGCCCACAGCCAATGCAGTCTTGACTTGTTGAGTACAGTCAATCCTTCCACTTCGGCCTTCCAATTACCTGGAACTACAGGCCCCTGTCACCACGCCTGGCTAATTATTTTTTTTAATTTACTGTAGAGACAAGGTCTCCCCACGTTGCCCAGGCTTGTCTAGAACCCCTGGGCTTAGCTGATCCTCTCACCTTGGCCTCCCAAAGTGCTGGGATTACAGGTTTGAGCCACTATGCCCGGCCTGGCAAATGTTTCACTTTAAATTTAAAATTTATTTGCTATTGTTAGACTGGATATTCTCTAAATTAGATTAACTTTATTTAAGGTTTTTCCAGTTTTCTATATACTTACTATATTGTTTCCCAGTGGATTCTATTAGTTATAGTGAGAGGAGTGATGAAGTTAGACACAATATAATGAGTATCTTGTTCTCCTTTCTTGCCTCTTAGTTTTTGTTTTTATGTATTTTCAAGAGTTTTTTTGTGCGGACGCTTTTAAGCTTGATAGTTGAAAGAGTAAAATTGGTAAAATCAAAATGGAGTTGCCCTAGCTAAAGTGCAGACATTTGAAAGCAGCCATTAAAATTTTTTTTAAAAAAATTTATTATAAAGATGGTACTATTTGAGGTTAGTTATGTACAAATGGTTACTCTACAGGTACATTTTGAGGCTCACTTTGGTTACCACATCACCTGGTTTGGGATCAGGTACTCTTATTGATATATTGTACCTCCCCCATCCTGCTGGGAACTTCCCACTACTGCCAATCCCCTTCTTACAGAATTATGATAATTGTTCAGGGTCCACTTTTGAGTGAGAACATGTAATGCTCGGTTATTTGTTTCTGTGATAGATCGCTGAGTCTTAGACTCTAAGTCCATTCAAGTTGCAATTTTGTCTTTCATGATGGCTGCGTAATATTCCATTATGTATATATAACCACGTTTTTGTTGTTGTTGTTGTTGTTGATTTGAGTTGGAGTCTCACTCTGTTGCCCAGACTGGAGTGCAGTGGCCGCTCCCGGCCACCGCAGCCTTGACCTGCTGGGCTCCGGTGATCCTTCCGCCTCAGCCTTCCAAGTAGCTGGAATTACAGGCATGCACTACCACACCCGGCTGATTTTTTTATTTATTGTAGAGATGAGGTTGCGCTGCCCAGGCAGGTCTCGAACCCTCGGGCTCAGGCAATCCACTCACCTCAGCCTCCCAAAGGCGCGGGGTTACAGGCTGAGCCACGGAGCCCGGCTACAACCACATTTTTTAAATGCAGTCTACTCTCAATGGGCAGCACGATTGGTTCTATTTTTGATATATGACTAATGCTTCAATTAACACGTGCGTGCAGGTATATTTTTAGTAGCATGATTTGAGTTCCTCTGAGTATATTACCAGAAGGGGGATTGTTGGCTGGTATGGAAAAAATTTTTAGATCTTTTAGGAACCATCACACTGCTTTCCACAGAGGCTGTTCTACTTTATACTCCAACCAACAGTGTAGAAACTTTCCCTTTACTCTGCCAGCATCTGTTATATTTTGTTTTACTAATGACGGTGATTTTTTCTGGAGTTAGGTAGTATCACAATGTGGTTTTGATTTGCATTTCTCTGATGATTAGTGAGGCTGAACATTTTTTATGTGTGGTTGACTGCTCATACATGTTCTTTGAGAAGCGTCTATCCATGTATTTTTCCCACTTTTTAAAAAACGGGGCTGGTTTTTGTTTTTGTTTTTTTTTCCTTTTGGCATGTTTGAGGTCCTTGTAGCTCCAGGATGTTAGGCCCTTGTCAGATAAACAGTTTGCAAAAAATTTTTCGTATTCTGTGGTCTGTCTCCCCACTCTCTTAATGGTTTCTTTGCTTTGCAGAGGCTTTTCAGTTAGATGAGGTCTCATTTGTCTATCTTATCTCTTCTGGCATGGGCATCTGGGATGTTGGTCAAGAAATGATTGACTAGTCCAACTTCCATAAGGGTGTCTTTTGTGGTTTCTAAGATTTCTATAGCTTGAGGTTTTACATTTAAGTCTGTGATCTATTTGTAGCTGATCTTTGAAAAGCAGTCATTTTAACTGAGTTTCTTTTTCTTCTCCTCACGTGCATCGGTAATTAGTTATTGTGCTCCACATCCTCTAATCATTAGTCAAGAACAAACCAGGTTCACTGGAGATAGCTTTAGATAACTTTTTTGTAACCTCTAAATGTATTTTGTCCTATCTACTCTTTTATTCTAAGTATTTGTTTTCAGGAATGCAAGACCAAGTTAACCTCACCTATTGTAATCAGCTTCCTGTGACTTCCCACCAACCCTCTAGTGGAATCACAAGACCAATTGCCTTGAAAAAGACCTAGAAAGCAAGACCAGTGTTATCAACACCCAAACATGCAATTGTTGGAGATTTTCACTATTTCTGCTTCTTTATAAAAACTTTAAAAGCCCTCTCTCCTTAAAGCATATGCTGTGCTTACCTATAAACCTTGGGCTCTATCTGCCTGTGGAAAGGGGATAATAAACTTTTTTCTTTATTTTTGAACATATTTACTTTATTCCTATTTATTTCCATTCCTGCCTTGCCTCAGTTTATCCTTACATTAGTCTTCTTGAGGAATCTACTGCATTATCTTTATGTAGGTTTTTCATTGTCAATGGTTTATTATGCTATTCATGTGTATATGTGTATATATATATATATATATATATATATACACACACACACAGAGGGATTTCATTTATATATATATAGCTTTATATATATATATTTATACATATATATAAATGAAATCCCTCTGTTTCTGTCTTATATTTGAGACAGGGTTTCACTTTGTTGCACAAGCTGGAGTGCAGTGGCATAAGCATGGCTCATCACAGCCTCAGACTTTTGGACTCAAGGGCTCCTCCTGCCTCTGTCTCTCAATTAGTTAGGACTATAGACACTCACCACACCTTCACTGGCTAATTTTTCTGTGTTTTGTAGAGATGGGGGATACACTTTTTTGTGCAGCCTGGTCTTGAACTGCTTGCTTTCAGAAATCTAGCTGTCTTGGTCTCCCAAAGTGCTGGATTACAGGTGTGAGTCACAGCGCCTGGCTCTATTTATTTCCATTTCCTCTCCTTCATCTATTCAGTATGGTTGTTTCTGCCAGTTTTGGAATCCTGAGAAATCTGAAGTCTCTGCCGCTTGGAGTATTTTGTGAGTGCAATTCTGCAGGTACCGCTCATCTCTGATATTATGCAACTGTCCTGATAGCATCACCATCTTGGGCTCACTCAAGCAAACAAATGAAATAAATATAACTTTTTGCTAAACTTATGTCTTTGTCGTTCATAGATCCTATGTCCCTGGGTATTCAAGGGTTTGTATTCTCTCTATATAAGGACTGAACTCACTTTTTGTTCTGAATGTTATCATGTTTGCTATATCTTTCTACAAATCTCTAAACCAGATTCCTGCCTAGTTCATGCTGAATAACTACTACTTATTGCTTGTAATCTTAATTTCATTTGATTCTTCTAATGAGTTTTTGAGATGAGAACTATAATGATCTGTTTCACAAGAGAAGAATCAGGTTCAGGGCATATAGATAACATAGCTAGATACACCAACAGTAAGTTGTAGGTGTGGTTTTCAGAATCATATCTTTTTTTCCATTCAATAAGACTTATTGATTTCCTACAAATGCCAGGTAGTATTCTTCAATATTATTAATAGGTATGTTCAGGAAATATGGCGGTGAACAATACAGAAAATATCCTCATTCCCTACTTGGAGGATTGAGGTGAACAAAAACTAGCAAATAGGTAAACACAAATTAAGGGAAAGGGTAAAATAAATATTATGTAGGGTTAGCACTACAGAGAAAGAGAATTCAGGGAAGGGGCATGATGAGTGTTTTCTGTGGGGGAAAGTTGAACTTTGTAATTAGAGTGAAGGTGAAATTCAAGAAGAAACTTGAAAGCGTTGTAGAAATCCCCTATCTGGGGAATAAGTATACTAGGTTGAGGGAACAGATGAGAAGGCAATGAGTCGAAAACTTCCATAGAGTACTCAAAGAACAGGAAAAAATCAGTGTGTTGGGGAAAAGGGGGCTTAGTGCAGAGAGGAGAAGATAATGAAATCAGAAAGCCTGATGCAGCCATCCTCCTAGACTCAGCCCCAACTTCTCCTGCAGTCTGAGAAGTACCCCAAGGAAATGCCAGAGTGTCCAACTCTCCAGGCTTGCTGCTGGGGAAGATTATGCAGGGCAACAAGCTTCAGATGTTCCACCAAGGAGCTCCCCCCACCCAGAGCTGCCAGTCATAGGCCCTCCAAGGGCAAGTACAAAACCACTGCTCCTGCTGCTGCCACCTCCACTGCAACTGTGGTGGATTAGAGGTGAGCTGCCTGCACAACCCAAATGCTCTATGCTTCTATCCCAATACCCATCTCATCTCCTCAAGCCACTCTTTCAGAAGGAAGTCCCAGACATTCTTGTGTGTAGATTCCCATCCTTTTTTTTTTCTTTCCTCACCTCTCATCCAGTCCATTCCACCATGACCCCGGTTATCTCTGACAAGCCTATCAATTCCACAATCATTTCTAGCATCTTAGCTAACACATCTGCTCATTTCACCTCAAATGCCACTTCAGAAACTGGGGTTATTCACATTGACATTACTCCTGTATCTAAGAGTGTGACTTTCAGATCCACTCCCAGTTCAGGGAGAGGGCACTTCCATTCTCTCAAATCCAATTTTTTTTTAAAAGGAAAGTTGCACTCTAAAAAGTTATCAGTCTGCATCTGCTCACCTATTTTAATTTCTTCAGTCTCACTTCAACTATTGACCATCCCTTTGACTAGAAAACTATCCATTGACTCAAATTTAGGACACTCCATGATCAACAACAGGGACCCTATGTCCCCTGTGTCCTGTTTTGACAGGACTTTCTATCATGGTTCCTCCAGTGACCTCCACTCTAGTGAGCAGCATCTCATCCACATCAGTATCCAGCCAAGCTTTGACTCCAGGTCTTTAGATACCGCACCTACTTCCAAGGCTGTCAACTTCCAGTCTTTCTCTATATTCAGGTATGTTACCACATTCACACAGAGCACCTGAGGCCCAATTGCTCAACATGGGTGATGCTCTGGAAAATAGAACTGTGGATCTGTAGGAAATCCTCTAGTTTCCCTTCTAGTAAAAACACCAGGGAAGCACCCTGCAAGGTGGTCCTTGTGACTTTAGAGTAGCCAGTATTGTTGATCAAATATAGGAGACACCTGGTCAGAATAATGGTACCTGTGATATAAAGAAGAAAACAGTCACTGGGGCACCCAGCACCTAGCAGAATTTCAGGAGCCACCATTCCATGGAAGACTCCTCTCATGGATCACATGAAATAATAAGACAGTCTCTCTCTGCATATTCGGTTTCAACAATAGGACATTGGTCCATGAAAAAGGAACTTAAGTCCTTTTAAGGTATATTTAATCTGCCCTAATTACATAAGTCAGAGGTCCCAAGTCTCAAGGGTTGTGTGTACACATGTATATGAGTGTGTGTGTTTGCATGGGAAACCACGTGGCAGACCAGTTCACTTAGAAGTCACTGTATTTGAGATCCTCCACAATGGAGAGTTGAAGAGACCTGCACATACAAGAAGCCAGGCCTTCCCTGGCTTGACTGTTAACCTGTATGAAAAAAGCTCTGGATCACATCTCTCTAGTCTTGAGACTGGGAGAATGGTCACTGCTGTTTACAGGGGCGCTTCTTCTCCTTGCTGATTTAACTTATTGACCCCTTAACTTTTCCAGAAGTTACGTATTCACAACTTTAGTTCTTATTAAACTGCCTTTTCTCAGTCTTTGTTTTTTGACTCAACTGCGGAGGAAACTATGACATATACGTGGTCTGATATGTTTTTAGCCAGACATACACAAAATATTCTGTTTCCAGGGACTAGGATGTGGAATCAGGTACCTTTATGACTTTAGATTTTTAGTGAAGAATTAGCCCAGTGTCTCTGTGTTAGTGTCTCAGAGATGACAACAAAGAGCAAACTAAAAATAATCTCCTAAGCCTCCAAACAACTGAAGAGACAACCACTTTTGGCTAAGCAGACTTCAGAGAAACTTGAAACACTAAATTGCAGACCGTGACAGAAGAGGTGTCCAGGCCTCCTTAGACTCTCTCCCTTCTGAAGTTTAGGCTCAACTGACTGGCAATAACATTAAATGAGAGATCATAAGGCTGACTAAACACACGTTTTTGTGGCAATAAGATACCAAATTTCTACCTGACTCAGGTATAGTATCACCTGCTCTCTGTCGACTGCCACCCCTGAGACATCATCTACATAATAAGGCCTGTCTTCCACAATCCTGTTAGTTTTGTGTGCATTCCTTTCTACTAACTGCCTAAATCATTAGAC
>NW_006962515.1:0-752 GCF_000164805.1 Carlito syrichta
CAATACCTAGGCAGCTGGATAGGCAGCTGACTTAACTAGCTTGCTACCTATCTAGACAGTTGAATAGCCAACTGACTTAATTAGTTGACTTAACCAGCTAGCCACCTGGCTAGCCAGCTGAATCCACTAGTTGCCTTGACTAGTTAGCCAGCTGGCTAGCTATCTGGCTTAACTAGTTCTCTACCTAACTAGCTCACAGCTAGCCAGTTGAATTAGCAAGTTGACTTAATTAACTAACCAGCTGGCTAGCCAAATGACTTAACAGGTTTGCTACCTAGATAGCCAGCTGGCTAGCCAGCTGACTAAACTAGCTGACTTAAATAGCTGGCCCGCTTGCTAGTCAGCTGAATTAATTATCTTGCTATATCACTATCCTTCTAGCTAGCCAACTGACTTAACTAGGTGACTTAACTAGCTAACCAGCTGTCTAGTCAGTTGATTTAAGTAGCAAGCTACCTTGCTGGCCAGCTGGCTAGGCAGCTGACTTAAATAGGTGTCTCAACTTGGTAGCCAGCCGGTTAGACATCTGACTTAACAATCTAGCGACCTAGCTGACCAGGTGTCTAGGCAGCTGACTTAAGTAGGTCTCCTTACTAGCTAGCCAGCTGTCTATGAGGCTGACCTAACTACCTATCTACCTAGCTAGGCAGCTCAATATCCAGTTGTCTTCACTAACTAGCTACCTATGTAGCCCACTGCTTACCAGCTGACTGAACTACCCAGCTACCTAGCTAACCAGTTGGCTACTGAGC
>NW_006962516.1:0-726 GCF_000164805.1 Carlito syrichta
CCAGGACCGCAGGAGACACCACGTGAAACTCCAGTGTTTGCATTCCAGGAAGACATTAGGTCTTGCTATGTGGCACAGGATAGTCTCAAACTCCTGAGCTCCAGCATTCCACTGCCTGGGCCTTCCAAAGCCACAATCTGATTGTCTGCTGATCCACTGTCTGTCAGGAACTCTAGCCTCAAGGACAGGGTCTCCTTCTCAAATGATCTCTGTCTGTTCATGGTGATTCCAACTCCATACAAAAATTGATGTTCTTTTTTTTCCTTTTTTCCTTTTTTTCTTTGAGTCAGAGTCTTACTCCATTGCCCAGGTGGAGAGTGGAGGCCTGCGCTCAGCCACTGGAGCCTCATACCACTGGGCTCTGGCATGCCTTTACCTGGCCTTCCCAGGAACTGGAACAACAAGCGCATGCCACCACGCCCAGCTAATTTAGGACAGAGAGTAGAGATGGTGTTTCGCCGAGGTGCCCAGGTGGGTCTCCACCCACCAGCTCAGGCCAGTGGCTGGTCTTGGCCTCCCAAAGTGCTGGGATGATGAGTCTGAGCTCCTGAACCGGGACTCAGTTCTTCAACAAACACTAACTAGAAAGCCTGGCCCGGTGACCAATGCCTTGAAACCCAGAGCTCTGAGAGGCCAAGGTGGGAGGATGGCTTGAGTACCCGAGCCCAAGGAAAGCCCCGGCCAGGATGGGAAGACCCTGTCTCTGCACCTGTCCAAACAGCACAT
>NW_006962517.1:0-645 GCF_000164805.1 Carlito syrichta
AACACAGTGTCCAGGACATAGTCAACAAATATGCAATAGATGAATTAACAGATGGAGGCATGACTTTACTTCTGAATGAGTGTAATCTTTAAAAAGAGCCAAGACATAAGCAGGTAGAAAAGTTTGATTTCCGGTTACACAGTGGCAACTGATATATAAATGGCACAGATAATAAATGCTACAGCAATTCAAAGGAGGTATGCAGTTCTTATGGAACTGCTATAAGAGAAACCATTTGAAAAGGGAGCGATAGCTTTTGAGTTAATCAGGGAGGAGTCACAGAGAATCTAGCTTTTGGCCTAAGCTTCAGTTGAAATCAAGGTTGCAATGTGATTATGTTACAGGTAATAGAAATGGCATAAACCCATTATACTGAGTCTTAAAATGTTTATGATGTTGTGTCCCCCCTCCCCCCCAAAAAATCTCATCTCCCTCCTGGTATATCATGGTCTTGGCCTTATTGAAAGAAGTGGCAGCCCAGTTACTAATAGTGTACCTCAGACTGGAAAGAACAGAGAATATCTTATTTGTGATGTTCTAACCTGTCTGGAGGCTGCTTTAAGAACTGATTTCTAGCTCTTCAAACATACATCTACGGCAGAAAAAGTGTCAGTTGTGAAAGCTGCAGGAAGACTTCAGACCTGG
>NW_006962518.1:0-870 GCF_000164805.1 Carlito syrichta
TAGAATTCATTTCATCAGTCTCTGTCCATTTCCCTTGGGGACAACAAAACCATATATGGGGACTCCACACTCACTTTATATCTAGCAAATACATCTCAGTCACACACACTTAGCCTCTGAAAACTTTCTCTGACCACCAAGTTAGTACTTATAGTCCCAATTTTCCTGTCTTGCTGCCTGCACAAGATTACCAGGTCCCCATTGATGATGTTGCCATTTCCTCCACTGAGTCTCAAATAATGGTCTCAGTTCTATCAGCAAAGCAACAAGAACCCAGAACATTCAGCTGGAGTGGAAAACTGGATAGGATAAATCTATCCCTCTGTTAGGTGTTTGGTCCTGCAGCCACAGGTATCCCAGACAAACTCTCAGACTTGTGGGAAATAAGGATGATCCTTCCTCAGTTTCATCATTTAAACATGACATAACAACTCAGACCAGTGGAGTGAAGCAGCTCCTTTAATATTATTCTTATAAGAATGGTTGTCTCTTTGGTGAACAGGCACACCAAGACAGTCAACTTATTTACGTCCTGAAATGCAATATTCTCCCATGGTTCCACATTGGTTGATTACAACAGAAGCTATGTCACTTTTCTGGACATCACCTAAGCAATACTTTTTGTACAAATAATATAAAGTGCAAGAAATTTCTGGACAAATTAGATAAATTATATGTTTTTTGAATTTTGATTGGATTGCAATACTCTCCAAGGGAAGTCTACAAAAATAAAAGTACCTCAAGACAGGAAGAGGAACCAGGAAATGAAGTGGTGAGTCGCCATTTTGAAAATGAATCAGAGGACTTCAGGCAAGATGGCGGTGGGGCAATCTGGTCTATGAAACTCTCCTCAAAGGAGATTTGCAGTGG
>NW_006962518.1:2339-3740 GCF_000164805.1 Carlito syrichta
CATGCAACAAATCCAGACATCAAGACATTAATAGAAAGAATTAAAAAAATTGAGGAGAGACAAGAGGAAAATAGAAAGAAGCTATGTCAGAAATAACAACAGTAAAGAATATTGTGATGGAAATAAATAACAAACCAATAAGCATGGAAAGGAGAATTAGTCAAGCAGAAGAAATAATCTCAGAACTCGGAGACCAAAACACAGAAATAACCCAAACTGTCAAAAGCATAGAAAAGATGCTCAAAAAGACAGAAAAAAACCTGCAAAAGATGAATGATCACTTCAAGACAACAAACCTAAGATTAATTGGACTTCCTGAGGAAGAAAGAGAAACAGAGTTCACACTGGAACAAAGATTTCATATAATCATTCAAGAAAACTTCCCTCGTCTCATCAAGGATGAAAAAATTCAAACACAAGAGATTCAGAGAACTCCTGCAAGACAACAAATGAGAACACCAACTCACAGACACATAATAATTCGCCTAAACAAAGTAGCTATAAAAGAAAGAATCCTAAAGGCAGCAAGAGAAAAAGGCCAGACTCCCAACCAGGGAAGACCAATTAGAATAGCAGCAGATTTATCCACAGAAACACTTCAGGCTAGGAAAACCTGGAGCCTTATCTTCAAAGTTCTAAAAGATAAACAATTTCAACCAAGAATAATCTACCCAGCCAAACTAAGCTTCATTAGTGAGGGAGAATTGAAAACATTTCCAGATATCCAATCCCTAGGAACCTACACTGCCACCAGACAACCTCTACAAGAAACACTTAAGAAAGTACTGAACACAGAAGAAAAAGAATAAAGAACAACAACATTCTTCACAAGAGTACAGGCAAAGGATTAAAAACACACATGAGCCAACTCCAAAACCCAAAGAAAGACAACAAACAAACAGGAACAACTCTGTAATAACCTATGACAGGGATCAACTCTTGCATTTCAATTATTAGCCTAAATGTGAATGGACTAAATGCACCACTGAAAAGACATAGAATGGCAAAATGGATGAAATATCATCAGGAAACAATCTATTGCCTTCAAGAGACTCACCTCACCAGAAAGGACACCCACAGACTCAAAGTAAGAGGATGGGAAACAAATTTTCAGGCAAACGGAATACAAAAGAAAGGAGGAGTAACGACCTTAATTTCAGACAAAATACCCTTCAAGCTATTAAAAATAAAAAAGATACAGAAGGCCACTACATATTGATAAAGGGCTCGATCCATCAACAAGAAATATCTATCCTAAACATATATGCACCCAACATAGGTGTGCCAACTTTCATAAAGCAACTTCTAGGAAAACTAAAGAAAGATATTGACTCTAACACCATCATAACTGGGGACTTTAATACCCCACTCACAACCCTAGACAGACCATCAGGATAAATA
>NW_006962519.1:0-738 GCF_000164805.1 Carlito syrichta
CAGAGTCCCAATATACAGCATAATACACAGCCCCTTGCCACGGAAGAAGAAGAATCGGGGTTATAACAGTCCTCAGTTCTTAAAATCAACAGGCCATCTGCTGTGGGCTACACAAGAATCAGGGTATAGAAGCTGGAATATAGGTAATAGCAGTCCTCATATGCAAAATCTATATGATCTCTAGCTAAGGAGAACTAAGAAACCTCTTTTAAACGGTTCTTCCATCACAATATCTACATGAGATCTTGCTAATGGCAAAACAAAAACCAGGGTTTCCAAACAGGATTCTGGGTAAAGGGAGTCCTCATATACTGGACATTACATGGCACCTAAGTAAAGAAGAAAAAGGAGTCTGTGATACACTAGTCCACAATCCGAAAATTCTCAGGCCATCTTGCTGCAGTATAAACAAGAATCAAGGATTCGAGCTCGTCTCATGTTTCAGAGATATTTGACTTGGGGGTATTATGAATCAGTCATTTCAAGACTCCAGCAAAATTCTGGTCCTCTTGAGAGTTGTAATCGGGTATCTGGTTGTACAAATCACTTAAGTTCCTCGGGACTATTAAGGCCAGATTCCGGAAAAAAAGTATCATATTGCCGTATTTGGATGTAACTTTGGTCTTAAGATGAACTTGGTAATCCTAAAATTTCCGTTTGTACTTTATTTGTAGCGGGGCCGACGGTTTATCACTTGCCAAATATTTAGTACGTATTATGAAAATGTACCCAGGATCC
>NW_006962520.1:0-468 GCF_000164805.1 Carlito syrichta
ATCTAGATCTGTTGTTCACCTCTTCAGGACCAGGCCAGGAGTTTGCAAATGCTCAGATTTCATTTTCCTTTGACCCTGGATGTCTGCAAATGAGCCACTACAGGGTCTTGGTGTGGGGGTGGAGATGTGGGGAGAAGTAATGAGCCTACGAGGTCTTCCTTTGCCTACTGGCTGCTCTAAAGGGAAATTGAGGAATACTGCAAAGCCACACATCTGAGATGTCAACTCATAAATACATAAGCTCCTGGCTTAGGTAATAAGCTCCTTGACAGCCAATACTGTCATTTGCACATTCTCTTCAGCTGAACACAGAAGTTCCAGTTGCTAGACTGTTCTTATATACAGAGGGCTAAAAGCTGGCAAATGAGGGGAGAAAAGGGCACGCTGGGCTGGATGCTCTGGCTGCCCCCATGGCTGCTGCCTTCACTCCCACTCGACTCTCCAGGGTCTCTGTCTTTTGGTATTTGA
>NW_006962521.1:0-606 GCF_000164805.1 Carlito syrichta
TATATTTTTAATTAGAATAGTATCAAATTAATATGAAATAATCGTTAAAGAAAGCAGAGAAGCCATATACCATATATTAAAAAGATACTCTTGTTTTGACCATAATTAAGTGTTCCTTTGATAACATCCCAGACATCATGACATTCATTTTATGTATAGCATTTTATTTATATGGTCTAGCTTTGTGAGCTAAGTCATTAAGAAGTCTTAGAATTATTGTCTTTTATATTCCTTTGTTGCACTATACCCCTCTAAAATCATTTTCTGAAAATTGTGTAAGTTACTGGAAGCATTTTCCCTTAGGTAATCATACTTTAAAAAATGATGATGCCACAGTCCATTTTTTGATCACTAACTATATTCTGAAGGATTGAAAACATTCCAAATTATACAAGGACTTGAGACTAGTTCTGCGGACAAAGCAACAAAAATTGGTAGGCATAAATGGACGTAATGAAAAGCAGAGTCAGCTCCATATTCTTAATGCTAAAACAAAAAACTCTAAGGCTCTGTTGCCCCCTAAGGATCTGATTATATTTCCTATTGCTGCTATGACGATCTACCGTATACATTATTATCCAAAAGTAACACAAATTTATTATCTTA
>NW_006962522.1:0-703 GCF_000164805.1 Carlito syrichta
TTTTGGAGAAAGGGTCTTGTGGTGTGACCTAGGGTGGGGCCCAGGGATATGACTGTCGTTCACTGACAGCCTCGAATTCATGGGCTCTGTCAATACTCCTGCCTCAGCCTCTGGAGTGACCAGGACAATGGACCCATCGACCCCAGATTCCGTGTTTGGATGGGTGCATATTTAGTGTCTCCCTGTATGGTCCAGGTGGGCCTTGTGCTCCTGGGATCCAGCCATCCTCCAGCCTCAGGCTCACAGAGTGCTGGGATTCCAGGCATGGGCTACCATGCTAGGAATTCTGGTTCCTTTTCAATGAAGCACCAAGGCTGGGCTCGAGAGCTCAGCCTTGTCATCCCATCAGTTTGCTAAGTGGAGGCCAGCGGCTGGCCCAAGCCCATGGGTGGAGACCTAGTTGGGCACCTGGGCGAGTTCTTATCTCTATCCTCCATCCCAAATGAGCCAGACATTGTAGCACATGCCTGTCATTCTGGCTCATGGGAAGGTCAGGGAAAGGCTCGCCAGAGCCTGGCGGGCCAAGGATGTGTTGGCTGGGAGTGAGCCAGCACTGTCCAGCCTGGGTGATGGAGTGAGACTCCAACTCACAGAAAAAAAGGAAAAGAGTAAAACAGAAGGGCATTCATTTGTGTATGGAGTTGGGATTAACATGAACAGAGATCATTTGGGAAGGAGGCACCAGCCCTGGGCCTAGAGTTCC
>NW_006962523.1:0-713 GCF_000164805.1 Carlito syrichta
TCTGTTACATGAGCTCACAGGAGTCTCTGCCGTGGGGCACAGGTGTGGAGAATGGAGGTAGACCTGCAGGGGCGTTTGGCCAATAGCACAGGACCGACATTCCCGGTGGCCACCTTTGAAACATTACACAATCGACAGGCCAGAAAATGCGTTTTCCTCTCCCATTCCTGAGAGTGACTCCTCCAGATGGATGGCAGGGCTGCTGCTAGTGGTTTTTATGATTATTTCGAGTCGGAATCCCTCTCTATCACCCTGGCCAGAGTGCAGGGACATGCTCACGGACACTGTGGACTCCACCTGCCAGACTCAGGCAATCCTCTCCCCTCAGCCCCTGAGTAACTGGAAACACAGGCCTGCGCCACCATGTCCAGCTAATCTTTGGATTTATTTTTGATGGCTGACATGAGGTCTCACCCAATATCCTGGGCTGGTTTCGAACTAGTAGGCTCACAGCATCCACTTGCCTCTGCCTCTGAATGGCCAGCTTGCCAGGATGATCCCCTGAGCACAGCCTGTGGTTGTGGTATGGTTGGTTGGTATTATTGTATAGAGTCAGAGACATGCTGTGTCACCCAGACCACAGTGAAGGGGCCCATTCTCAGCCACCACAGCCTCCACTGCCTGGGCTCTGGTGATCCTAGCGCCGTGGCCTCCAGAGAGGCCAGAATGACAGGTGTGCACCACCATACTTGGCTCATTTTGTTGGTTTCTTG
>NW_006962524.1:0-594 GCF_000164805.1 Carlito syrichta
ACTGGCTCTCCACTGTGATGAATGCCCATTAACTAGTTCTACTTTGTAATGGGTGCCCCAGTGACTGGCTCACTTCTGTGATGGTGATCTCAGGGACTGATTCTCTTCTGTGAGGTGTAACCCAAGGAATGACCTTTTTCTGTGATGGATGCCCACGTGACTACCCTCGTTTGTGATGTTGTCCCTGTGACTGGACTACCTTCAGAGTAGGTGCTACAGTAAATGGCCCTCTTCTGTGATGGGTGCCCCAGTGAATGCCCCCCTCCATAATACGTGCCCTAGTTCCTGCCTCTCATCTGTGTGCCTCAGTTACTAGACCACTCTTTGTTGGCTGCCCTAATGACTGGCCCTCCTCCATAATAAGAGACCCAGTGAATGACTCTTCTCTTTGACCGTTGTTTCATTGACTAGCTTTCCTATGTGATTTGAGTTCTCAGTGATTAGCTCAACCCTCTGTTGTGTTCCTCAATGACTGGACTTCTGTTATGCTGGATAGCCCAGTGAATAGACGTCCCGTTTGATCACTGAACCCTAATGAGTTCCTTAGGGATTGGACCTCCTCTGTGAAGGGTGTTAGAGTGACTGGTCATCCTC
>NW_006962525.1:0-834 GCF_000164805.1 Carlito syrichta
TAGCAAAGTTGTTGGCACCAGGATTCGTATGCTTTTCCCAGAAATAAGGTCACTGGAGAAACATGGGCCTTCTCAAAAAGTAATTTTTGTGTATGAGCAAGGGAGGTGTCCCTCCAAAAGCCCAGGGTGAGGACCCAAGGAAGAGAGTTCTCCCTGGTTATCTAGGGAACTTGATGTCAATAACAATTCCTCCTCGTTAGGGTGGACCCTTTTGTTGACCTCCTACCCTTTGGTGTCATCCTCCACTTTCATCATCTTTTGAGGCTCTTCTTGGACCCTGCCCTTGATCTCCTTGGGGATTCTGGATCCCATCAGTTTCCTAGGACTGACAACTTCCTCAGGTGGGGGAGGCAGGAGGGTACAATTGTGACTGAGAGGAGAGATTCTTGCAGAAGTCAACTGTCCTGGCACTGAGTGTTGGAGCACTTTTTTCTTTTTCTTTGTTTTTTTATTTCTTTTTTTTTTGAGTCCGCATCTCACTTTGTCGCCCAGACTGGAGTTTCCAGTAAACAGTGCAGGTTTCTTTTTCCAGGGCTTAACCCCAAGATTCAGGTGGTAGGGTCCCCAAAGAGGATTCCATGACCTGAGAGAGGTGGCACTGCTCCTTCTAGGCCATGTAGAGTTTAGATAGTGGAGGCACACGACTCAGATGTGGGTTGAACAGCCTCTAAGCAGGACCAGGGTGAGGGACAGACACAGGCACAGCAGGGTCAGGGGAACCTGATGGAGGAGGGGAATGGGTAGGAAATGGCACCCAGATCACCACCTATGGAACCCCCTTACTATTGAGTAAGAAAATATTCCACTGAGAGCTGGTTGTGTGGCCTGCCATGG
>NW_006962526.1:0-3417 GCF_000164805.1 Carlito syrichta
AACAACACATACTATAAAACAATCTGGAATAACAACAAAGCAATACAAAACAAACCACCACCAAAACACAAAAATCCAAGAAAACTAAACACACACACGCATGTCTAGTACAAAGTGCATAGAGAAGAAAGACAAAAAGACCAAAGAGAGGGTAAATAAGGGGAAAAACGAAAAAGAGATACAGGTGGAACCCTTACACATATAATGACACACCCCTTAAACTATAAAAAAAAATGAATATTAAAAAAGCAGCCTGGCTCGGTGGCTCAGCCTGTAATCCCACGCCTTTGGGAGGCTGAGGTGAGTGGATTGCCTGAGCCTGCGGGTTCGCGACCTGCCTGGGCAGTGAGACCTCATCTCTACAATAAATCAAAAAAACAGCCGAGTGTGGTAGCGCATGCCTGTAATTCTGGCTACTCGGAAGGCTGAGGTGGAAGAATCGCTGGAGCCCAGCAGGCGAGGCTTCGGTGATCGGGAGTGGCCACTGCACTCCAGTCTGGGCGACCAAGTGAGACTCCAACTCAAAAAACAAACAAACAAAAAAAGTCAGAAGAACAAAAGAGCAAAAACCAACAACAAAAACCAAAAGATGAACACTCAGTTATTCACATACACGGAGAGTGACAAATAAACGAAAGAAACAGAAAAAGAAAATAAAAATTATGGGGGGAATACAGATCAAAGCCTCACATACACATTCATGCACAAAGAAAAAATATTTTAAAAATAGATGAGCTAACAAACAGAAAATTTTTAAAATAAAAAAGATTGAAAATTTGAAAAACAACAAAACAAAAAACAAACAAAACTTTCTGTCCTCTTGTGGCAGGCTCTGTGATTGTTCCTCTAGTCAGATTTCTCCTTTAGAGCCATCTCTTTCACTCTTTTTGCAGGGATCCATGTAGGGAAGGATAAGGGACAGTGAAGGTGAGTGGGGCTGCAGTCTTCCCTTCCCATTCTTGTATAGTCAGGGAGATCTCTGTTGGGGGATGTATTGGGATAGTATATTCCCCAGATATGTACTATCACAAGACTGCCCCAGCCAGGTCTATCCTGGAATGAGGTTCTTCTATTGCAACTAATGACCAGGCTCCGTCTGAGTTTTTCCATCTCAGTGTGGCCAGTTTTGTGAGTCTGATGTCCAGAGGATTGCTGGGGAGGAGGGGATTTGGGTCAGCCCCAGACTCACCACTGTTCTCTTTGGAGTTCTTCCTCGTCCTTTTCTGTCCACACCCTTTGTACTGCGGCTGGATCAAGGTAGGAGCTGGTGTGCCTGGAACACAGCACTCATTAGGTCCCTCTGCAGTTGGTGCTATAGGGTATTTCCTCTGGACCACGATCAAGCTCTGAGTAGTTGATCTGCCAATTACAGAGATCAGAACTCTGGACCCAGTCTGAAAGCACTTCCAGCTCCCTACTGGGTGCTGAAGCTCTCTCCAGTAATCTTGCACTCCAGCGGGTCCGGTATGACAGGCGATGGTGTGTATCCTGGCCAAGCACTGGGAATCAACTGGATTCAGCAGGCTTTTCTCAGGTGCGTTCTTGGAGGCAGCAGACATTTCCTCACGTGATCTTGTGAGCTGCCCTCTAATTTCAGGGTTTTGGGGGCTTGCAGTCGCCCTCAGAGAGGGACCTGGGTGCATGCAATCTAGTATCCCTTCAGATGAACATTCATGCTCCCATCAGTGCCCACATACTCACACAGAGAGTCTGTACTGTCATTTGCCTCCACGGAGATTCTTACAGCCCGACCTGTCAGCCACCATATTAAGCTCCACCATCTAACCCTTTCAATTTTATTTTTCCTTTATAGTTTTCCTTACCAAAAATTCTCCCTCATACATTTATTTGCATTTTTCTTTACTTTTTGGTTTTTTATTTATTCCATACCATTTTACAAACTTTTTTTGTCCCCTTTAAGTAATTCTTCTATTGGTTTCTCATTCCATCCACTTAAGTTTCTGCAACATTTTAGCAATATCAGACCAGTTTTTGGTAACAAAATTAACCTTTAGAAAACCCTGTCCCACAGAATCCTCTGCATGTGTCCTGTAGTACTTCCTCATTTGGTCTGTATGTCTCTGAAGCAAGGCAAATGGAGTTTCTGCCTTCTCTTTTTGGGCCTTAAAATCTTTAGAGACATTCTGAAATCTCGAGGCTGCTTCCCTTAATAATCAACCCCCTCAGATTCTGCACTTTAGTTTTATACTCTTGATTATTATTGTCCAACACAGGATCTACATTTAGAAACTTTTTATTTGGCTGACTGAACGTCCATCCCTGGAGGGTGTTCCCATTCCCATGTAGACATTGAAGTCCTCTTGATCATTTGCCTTGGTCTTGTTACAACAGCTACCCCATCAACACCTTAAAATTCTTTCTATGGAATATCTTGGGTAATGTTAGAGTGAGAATTTTTATCTCCCTCTTTCTTGAGTTCTTGAGGCCTAGAATTTTTGATCCTCGTTTTCAGCTAACTTGAGTACTCAGCTCCATGTAATAGGAGTTGCTTTAGACCCTGGTTGATCCCTTTGCCTGAATTTACCTATGTACTCAACCTCCCTACTGAAGGATTTTTGCACAACCTGAGATTAGCTTCATCTGTCTCTGACCTTTTCCCTCTCAGGAGAATGGAACTATTGGTTGGGTTATCACACTCATTTCATATTTGCATTCAACTTCTGAGAGTTCCCCAACAACCAAAGCGGTACTTATAGGCAAATGTTTTCTACCTTAGTTTGTGCAGGGGATTGTCTGTTTGCCCCAGTTGTATTCTTTTTTCCCTCTCTTGTGTTGCTTTTGTTGCCTCTGGAATAATAGTTTTGGGCTTATCTGCAGTCCCGTGAGCCGCTGTGATGTCCAAGTAGAGTAGGCCACACAAATTTGAGTGGGATGCATCTCTCCCTCTGCTGAGGTTTCCCTGCTGCAGATGCAGGAGTATCCCAGAGGACACCCCAAATAGTGAAGAATGAACTCATTTGTATGCAATCAAAAAATGGAAGCAAAGATGTGAAGTGCAGCAGAAGCAAGACTCTAATGATGCTCTTACAAGATAGTATGTCTGGTGTGCAGTCACACCCAGAGCAGTGATAGTAACCAATTTTTTCCTAGTGTGAAGGTCTTCCCCTGGTTTCTCATTGACCGAGGACTGTGGTGTCACAATTTTTTCTGTTCATGATTTAAGGGGTTTTTAGTCCAAATCAAGCTAAAACAAGTAGTTTCTACTATTTGATTGGAGGATTTGAGCTTCCTCATTTCTGTGTAAGTTCCATTTTCCCAATATGACTTTTACCATGTGCCTTTTTTTTCTTACAGTCCTTGGGTTATATCTAATTTTTAGTATGTGCTCTTGGTCATGTTAGCAACAGACTTCTCTTTTATTTTATGAAAATGAATCGTCTTTTGTCATTCACACTG
>NW_006962528.1:0-766 GCF_000164805.1 Carlito syrichta
CGACATACTACTATGGTTTGAACAGCGGTCCCCTCTAAAACTCATGTTGAAACTTAATACCCAATGTGACAGGATTGAGAGGCAGGGGCTTAACAGGTAACTAGGTCATGAAGGCAGAGCCTAATTCATAGATTAGTGGGTTAATGGGTTATCACAGTGGACTGGGGATTTTAGAAAAAGAGGAAGAGAGACAATAGCTAGCACACTCAGGCCCTTGCCATGTGGCTTCCTGTGCCACCTGGGGAAATCTTTGTGTCACCTGAAGTCCCCACTAGCAAGAAAGTTCTCACAAAATGTACCCTCTCGACTTGGACTTGCCAGCTTTTTTTTTTTTTAATGGGATTGACAGTTGAGGGAAACTGCAAGGGGAGGGAGGGGCATACCTCATCAACAAGGGTACCTGCATAATCAATGTTTGTATACCTAACCCTGAATTGTAACCCACATCTTTATAATTTTTAAAAAAATGAAAAACAGAAACAAAATCCCTTCTCTACAAATTAACCAGTTTCAGGAATTCTGTTATAAGTAACAGAAAATGAGCTAAGGCACATACAGTTTCCTTCTTACATTAAATTACATTAGAAGTGACTTAAGAGAAAATATTGTGTAAATAAAAAACACAGGTGGAATATTTTATAGCAGTTAGAAAGAATAAATTATATATCAACACAGATAGATAAGACATACAGATGGATGAAAAAAAAAGTTGTAAGCACTATATATTTGTGTCATCATTCGTGGGGAAACTTAAATGTGCCCACTA
>NW_006962529.1:0-1098 GCF_000164805.1 Carlito syrichta
GTGCCATCCATTTTTTAATTTCTGTGCTTCTTATTTGGGACTGGTCTTCAGAGACATTTCGTTGTTTGTGCTGTTTCTTTCTCGTGCACTGTCTCTTTAAAATTCTAGGACAGGCTTGTTTTTTGGTGTTTCCTCATTTGTCTGAGAACTCTCTTAACTCAGGGAGAGAGGGTGGAGCTCCACCCTGTGACAGACTCTTGTTACCACAGGCTTTTTTCTCCTTTGGGAAATGGAACAGGCCAGATTCTCTGCAACCTGTCGCCTGTGATTGACCACGATGACAGGGAGAACGGAGTGGTGAGTCAATTCAAGGTGACCCAGAATTGCCTACACCCCGCCCTCTCCCATTGTGATCTCAGCTCCTACACATGCCTAGCTTACAGTGAAGGATGGATGGGATGTCTGGATTTTATGCCTGCATTTTTGTTCCCCGTATGTTCTAGGAGTTTCTGCTGTCTGTGGGGCATTTCACCCTTCCAAGTGTTTTCAGGGTGCCTTTTTAATAGGCAGCTGGATCTCCACTTTCTGAAGGCATCAGTCTTGGAATTCCCCCAAAATCACTTTACGAAGCTAACATCTCACTGATACCAAAACCAGGTAAAGATCCTACAAAAAAGATAACTGCAGACCAATATCTCTTAAGAACATAGTTCTAAAATTCTCAATGAGATTCTAGAAATTGGATCAAAAAAAAAAAATCTAAAAATCATCCACCATGACCATGTGGGCCTCATTCCCAGGATGCAGGGCTGGTTCAACATTCGCAAGACTATAAATGTAATTTAATACATCAACCGATGTATAAACAAGAACCACATGATTATAACATTAGATGTAGAAAACATTTTTGATACAATCCAGCATCTCTTCTTGATAAAAACCCTGAAATCCTTATGTATAAAGGGAATATACCTCAAAATCGTAAGTGTCATCTATGATAAACCCACAGCTAATATTGCTAAATGGACAGAAGCTGGAAACATTTACCCTAAAAACTGGAACAAGACAAGGCTGCTCACTCTCACCTCTCTTGTTCAACATTGTGTTGGAAGCCCTAGCAAGGGCAATTAGACAGAGAAGGAAATCAAGGTATCCAAA
>NW_006962530.1:0-770 GCF_000164805.1 Carlito syrichta
TCCACCCCCACATGTGAGGGTTCCCAAAGCTCAGCACCTTCCTGTCCCAAACCCCCAATGACTGTCCCCACTTTTGTGCAGGAGAACTCAAGGCTCCCTGGCTGGGTTCCTCATGGCTTTCCTCTCCAAGGAGAGAAATGTGTCCCAGGCAGACCAAACTCTGAATCAGCAACGAGGACCTTTGGACAAAAAAGTCCAGGTAAAAATCCCTCACCCAAGGACATTTCTTCACTGCCAATCCAATTTTTCCCGGTTGTAAAGCCAATCGCCCTGTGAACACACAATGCACAGTTGAGAATATTTTTGGACAGAGTCTGACTCTGTGGCCTGGTCTTGGGCACACGGACATGACCTTTATTCACCACCAGCCTCAAAATTGCAGTCTCAGGCGATCCTCCCGCCTCAGCATCCGGAGTGTCTGACCAATGGGCACCTCGACCCCAGACCCCCTGTTTGGGTGGGTGCAGATACGGGGTCTCCCTGCATTGCACAAGACTGACTTTGTTCTGCTGGTCCCCAGACATGCTCCTGACTTGTTCTCCCAGAATGCTGAGATTCCAGGCATGCATCACCACATCTGGCCTTCTGCTTTGTTTTTGACGATGGGTGGAGGCCGGTCTTGGGGCCTCAACCTCTTCATCCCAGTGCTTTGGGAGTTCAAGGCTAGCAGGCAGCCCAAGGCCAAGGGACAATACCTGCCTGGGACCCTCAGTGAGAACTCCTCACTACCATCCATCCCAAATTTGCCTGGTTGTGGTGGCGCCCACCTG
>NW_006962531.1:0-683 GCF_000164805.1 Carlito syrichta
ATATTCTTCAGACTTTCTCACCCACTGTTATCACCATGGTTCCTGATTATCCCCATTCATCTCCAACTTTGGGTACAGCTGAGTCTGCCTCCAGTTCTAAGCCTTTTGTGTTTTCTTCACCTGTGGTAGCTTGGCTTAGGCCCTGTGCTAATCTGGTTCCAATTCTTCCCCTCTGGCAATTTTTCTACTGTCAGCATCGGGTGATTGGCGGGGAGGAGTATTTATGGTGTATACCCCTTTCTCTTCTTCTGATTTACACAATTGGAAGCATCAAAACCCTTCTTTCTCTGCTATGACACAGGCACTTATTTCGTTAAAATAATCTATGTATACACATCGTCCCATGTAAGATGACTGTCAACAACTTTTAGTCACTGTTTACTGCTGAAGAGTGAGAACGCATTAAGTCTGAAACTAGAAAGTCCATTCTGGATTCTACTGGGGGCACGCTGGAGGAAAATCAAGATATCCTGGACAGAGATTTTCCTACTTCTCACACAAATTGGGATTCTAACACTTCAGCCAGGTCTAGAGCACTGAGTATATATCACCAGGCTCTATTAGCAGATTTAAAGGGGGCAGCCCAAAATCACATTATTTTTTCTAATACCACTGAGGTTCTGCAGGGACCTGATGAGTCCCCACGGGAATTCTTTGACATCTCCAAGAGGCGTTTTCAACCT
>NW_006962532.1:0-718 GCF_000164805.1 Carlito syrichta
TTAGCAAGACTTCATTGCTCCCCAAACAGAAACATGAGTTGTGCGTGGTGATGGATGTGATTCTGGCAACACGGATGTGGTGGCCTCCATCCCTGGGCATTCCTTTGTGTCACCCCCCACTGACAGAACGTGTGAGTCCAGGCTGGGCAATGTGGGTAAAGGCCATCAAGACCATGCCTTGGGAGGACAAGGAGCAAGGTTTCCTGAGCACAGGGGTTAGAGACCAGCCCGGGCAAAATGGGCCGACCTCATCTCAGTGAGAGGTACCCAAAATCGAATCAGGCATGGTGGACCCTGGAGTCCTGAGTACTCGGGCACCTAGGCAGGAGGACCACCTGAGCCCCATAGTTTGAAACCCCGGGAGTCGTGATCGATCTGCCATGCCCCATCCCTGCAAACAGAGACTCCAGTGACAAAAATGATGCATCCCATGTGCATCACGATGGGCGTCCATGATTCCCCAGAGAAAGGTCCACGTGGGAGGGGGGTGATAGATTGATGAGGAGAGGAATGGGCCCTCACCCTGCTCAAAGGTGGTAGACAGGGCGACCAGAACCTGGGCTGGCCGATATGTTGCCCTACCATTTTGATTGCTCTGTGCCTGATGGCCACCCTAGATCAGGGCCATCTGTCCCGTGAGCTCACACATGTCTTTGCTGTGGGAGACTAGTGTGAAGGGTGGAGGCAGGCTTCCTGTGGCACATGGCCCAAGGCATGG
>NW_006962532.1:1250-11950 GCF_000164805.1 Carlito syrichta
TTCCCCATGGGGAATGCCTGTTGCAGGGGGGTGTCTCCACTGAGGTGCCCACATCTCTGCCCACCTCGCTTCCCAGTGTGGACCTGCTCACTCCTCCCAGAAGCCACTTTGAGGAAAGGAAAGTCATGACTCTCAAGTTTTTGGGGGGTGGAGAGGCCTGGACAATTCATGCCTGTCCCCTTGACACTCGGGGAGGTCGAGTCAGAAAGATGGATGGAGACTGGGAGCTCGAGAGCAGTCTGGACACCTTAGCAATTCCCCACCTCAACACCAAGCAACCCCAGAAATTCTTGGGTGAGGGCAGGGCTCAGCCAGAGAACCGCCTCTGGCCCAGAGTTAAAGACCAGGCAGGAAGATCAGGATGTTGACCAAATTGAAAGCATGTGATCGCAGCAGTTTGGGAGCCTCTGACTGAGAGGATGGCCAGATTAACGTGGTTTGAGAGCAGCCTGCTCAACCTTGTGAGGAAAGAAAATAAAGAAGGAAAGAAAGAAAGAAAAAAAGAACGAAAGAAAGAAAGAAAGAAATCCATCCTCCTGCAAACAGTCTGCCCTCAGTCCTTCCCCCCTCACCCCCATATGTGAGGGTCCCCAAGCTTGCCATCTTCTAGCCCCCACCTCCCCCAATGGCTGCCCCTGCTTTGATGCAGGAGTTCTCGAGGTTCCCGGTCCAGGTTCCTGCCAGCTCTCCTTTCTGAGGTGAAAAGTGTTCCCTCCAACTCGAGGACTTTCCACCAAGAACGTCCAGGGATACATCTCTCACCCAGGAATATTGCTTCCCCCATCCCATTTTTCCTGGCTCTAAAGCCAGTCGTCCTGTGAGCACAACATGCCCAGATGAGAATCTGTGTACAATTCTGATATTTTCAGAGACACGGTCTGCCTTTGTGTCCCAGGCTGGGACCTGGGGACATGACTGCCATTCACTGCCAGCATCGAAATCACGGGCTCTGACGATCCACAAGCCCCAGCCTCTGGAGTAGCTGGGACAATGGACACCTCAACCCCAGATGTGCTGTTTGGACAGGTGCAGAGACAGGGTCTCCCATCCTGGCCGGGGCTTTCCTTGGGCTCGGGTACTCAAGCCATCCTCCCACCTTGGCCTCTCAGAGCTCTGGGTTTCAAGGCATTGGTCACCGGGCCAGGCTTTCTAGTTAGTTTTTGTTGAAGAACTGAGTCCCGGTTCAGGAGCTCAGACTCATCATCCCAGCACTTTGGGAGGCCAAGACCAGCCACTGGCCTGAGCTGGTGGGTGGAGACCCACCTGGGCACCTCGGCGAAACACCCATCTCTACTCTCTGTCCTAAATTAGCTGGGCGTGGTGGCATGCGCTTGTTGTTCCAGTTCCTGGGAAGGCCAGGTAAAGGCATGCCAGAGCCCAGTGGGATGAGGCTCCAGTGACTGAGCGCAGGCCTCCACTCTACTCCTGAGCAATGGAGTAAGACTCTGACTCAAAGAAAAAAAGGAAAAAAGGAAAAAAATTAACATCAATTTGTGTATGGAGTTGGGATCACCATGAACAGACAGAGATCATTTGAGAAGGAGACCCTGTCCTTGAGGCTAGAGTTCCTGACAGATAGTGGATCAGCAGACAATCAGATTGTGGTTTGGAAGGCCCAGACAGTGGAATGCTGGAGCTCAGGAGTTTGAGACTATCCTGTGCCACGTAGCAAGACCTAATGTCTTCCTGGAATGCAAACACTGGAGTTTCACGTGGTGTCTCCTGCGGTCCTGGCTACACAGGTTGCGGTGTTCTCCATCCTGGGGCTTTCCTTTGGGTCATCCCCACCTACAGAACGTGTGAGTTCAGGCCCGGCACCATTGCTAATGGCCGTCAGCCCCACGCCCTAGGAGCCTGAATTGAGAGTTTTCCTGAGCCCAGGGGTCAGAAACCAGCCCAGGCAACGTGGCCAGACCTCATCTTGGAGAGAGGTCCCCAAAATCGTATTAGGTGTGCTGGCCTTCGGAGTTCCCGCTGCTAGGGGGTCGAGGTGGGATGACTGCCTGAGTCTCACAGGTCAAGACCCTGGGAGACAAAATCGTGCCGCCATGACCCAGCCTGGCTGAAGAAGACTCTAGTGATAAAAAGATGCCCCCCATGTGTGTCACGACGGGCATCCATGGCTCCACAAGGAAAGGTCCACGTAGGCAGGGGATGATGGAGGGATCAGAAGAGGAAGGCACCCTCTCCCTGCTTGAATGTGGCAGACTGGGCAACCGTAACCTGGGCTGGCCGTGACATTGCCATACCACTTTGATTGCTCTGTGCCTGATGACCGCCTTATCTCAGGAACATCTGTTTCATGAGTTCACACATGTCTTTGCCATAGGCCATGATTGTGAATGGTGGAGGCAGCCCTTTTGGAACACGTGGCTGAAGGCATGGGACATATGTGCCTGGTGGCCACCTTTGAAACCTCATGTGAATTACAAGCGGGAAAGTGCCTTCTCCTCTCCCATCCCTGAGCGTGACTCCTAGTGCTGAGTGGCAGGGGTGGTGAGGGTGGCAGTGGTGGTGATTATTATTGTTTGGAGTCAGAATCGCACTCTGTCATCCAGGCCAGAGTGCAGAGGACAATCACAGTCATCATGGACTCCACCTGCCAGGCTCAGGCGATCCTCCTACCTTGGCCCCCCGAATGCCTGTAACTACAGGCCTGAGCCACCATGCCCATCAAATATTTGGATTTTGTTTTGATGGCTGAGACGAGGGCTCACCCAATGTCCCAGGCTGGTATCAAACTCAGAGGTCAGGCCGTCCACTTGCCTCAGCTTCCGAAGTGCCGGATGCCAGGCTGAGCCCCTGAGCCCGGCATGTGGTTGTGGTGGTAGTCGTTGGTGTTATTATTCTGAGTTGGAGTCCCACTCTTTCTCCCAGGTTGGAGCACAGGGGCCCGCTCTCGGTCACTGCGGCTTCCACTGACTGGGCTCCTACAATGCTCCCCCCACAGCCTCCAGACAGGCTAGAATGACCAGCATTCACCACCACACTCAGTACATTTTTTAGTTTCTTGTAGTGAAGAGGTCTCGCCAAGGTGCCCGGGCTTGTTTCAAACCCGAGGTTCAGGACATCCTCTCACCTCAGCCTCCCAAAATGCTGGTGTGACAGGCGTGAGCCCCCATGCCTGGTCTTCACACCCCTCTCGGGGCTCCACCATGAGGCCCACTCCCTTCAGATGACCTGCGACCCAGGATAGGGCAGCTGGAGTTGCCTGCCCAGCCCACCCCAGAAATTCGCCTGGTGCAGGAGTGTGTCCCGCTGGGGCACCCACTCCTCTGCAGGTTTGTCCCAAGGGGTGGACCTGCTCGCTCCTCCCTGGGGCCACCTGTGGGAAAGGGAAGGCCTGACTCTCAAACCGTCTGGGGTTGTCAGTCAGGTGACTCATGTCTGTCTCCTCGAAACTCTGGGAGGCTGAGACAGGAAGATGGCCAGAGACAAAGAGCTCGACCCAGGCTGGACAACATAGCAAGCCCCCACCTAGACCCCAAGCAAAGCTCAGAAAACCTTGCTTGAGGGCAGACCTCAGCAGAAGGATTTCCTCAGGCCTGGAGTTCAAGACCAGGCAGGAAGATAAGGATGTCGACCAAATGGAAAGCCTGTGATTGTAGCAGTTAGGGAGTCCGAGGCCAATAGGAAAGCCTGTTTTGGACGGTTTGAGAGCAACCTGGGCTACCTAGTAAGGAAACAATAGAGAGAGAGGAAAAAGAAAGAAAGAAAGAAAGAAAGAAAGAAAGAAAGAAAGAAAGAAAGAAAGAAAGAAAGAAAGAAAGAAATCCATTCTCCTGCAAACATTCTGCCCTCAGTCCTTCCCCCCACCCCCACATGTGAGAGTTCCCAAAGCTCAGCACCTTCCAGCCCCAACCCCCCAATGTCTGCCCCCACTTTGGTGCAGGAGTTCCCGTGACTCCCTGGCAGGTTTCCTGACGGCTCTACTTTCCAAGGAGAGAAATGTGCCCCAGGCAGACCGACCCTCCGAATTGACAACGAGGACCTTCTGCCAAGAAAGTCCAGGGACAAATCCCTCACATGGGGACATTTATTCACTGACAATCCAATTTTTCCTGGCTGTAAAGCCAGTCACCCTGTGAACACACAATGCATAGTTGAGAATATTTTTGGACAGGGTCTGGCTCTGTGGCCCGGTTTTGGGCCCACGTACATGACCCTGGTTACCGCCATTCTCTAAATCATGGGCTTGGGCAATTCTCCCTCCTCACCATCCAGAGTGGCTGGCATGACAAACAGCTCAACCCCATACCCCCTGTTTGGATGGGGGCAGATATGTGATCTCCCTGCATTGCACAGTGCTGGCCTTGGGCTCCTGGTCTCCAGACATCTTCCTGATTTGGCCTCCCAAAGTGCTGAGATTCCAGGCATGCGCTGCCACACCAGGCCTTCTGGTTCATTTTTGACAATGGATCAAGTCTGGTCTCAGGGGCTCAGCCTCGTCATCACAGCAATTTGGGAGACCAAGGCCATCAGCTAGCCTGAGCCCAAGGGATGAGACCTGCCCAGGCACCTCAGCAAGAACTTCTTACTACAATCCATCCAAAATTAGCTGGGTGTGGTGGCACCCGCCTGTTTTTCTGGCTCCTTGGGAGGCTGGAGAAAATCTCGTTCTAGCCTGGTGACCTGAGATTGTGGTGGCCGGGAGGGAGCCACCGCCCTCCGTCCTGGGAGATGGAGTGAGACTCTGACTCAAAGAAATAAGGAAAAAGGGAAAAAATAAGAGCATCCATTTGTGTATGGAGTTTGGATCAAAATGAACACACAGATATCATTTGGGAAAGAGGCACCACCTTGGGTGTAGTGTTCCCTATAGATGTTGGATGAGCAGAAAGTCGGTCCATGGCTTTGGGAGGCTGAGGTAGGGGACCACTGAAACCTGGGGGTGTGAGACCAGCCTGGGCCACATAGTGAGATCACTCCCTGTAATGCAAACACTGGAGTCGCACGTGGTTTCGCTCACAGTCCTGGCTACACTGGAGGCATTGGCTCTCTCTAGGGGCATTCCTTTGCATTGCCCCTGATGACATGCTGGGCACCGTGGCTCTCGGCCATCAGCCCTGTGCCCTGGGAGGCCGAGGCAGGAGTCTGGCTGAGTCCAGGTGTCAGAGACCAGCCTGGGCAATGTGGCCACACCTTGTCTCTGTTATAGGTCAGAAATTCGAACCAGGGATGGTTGCCCCCGGAGTCCCAGCTGAGGTGGAAGGACCTATGTCTCCAGCAGGTGGAGGCCACGAAAGCCACGATCATGTCATCGCACCCTGGCCCAGCCGATGGAGACTCCAGCAACCAAAAAGGGCTTACCACGTGCATCATGATGGGCATCGACGACATCCATGACAAAGGTCCTTGTTGGGGAGGGATGATGGATTGATCAGGAGAGGAAGGGACCCACCCCCACCCAAAAGTGGCAGACCCAGCAACAAGAACCTGGGCTTGCTCCAGCATTGCCAATCCACCTTGATCATTTTGTGCCTGAATACCACCCTAACTCAGTGCCATCTGTTCCGTGAGCTCACACACGTGTATGCTGTGGGGTACTTTTGTGGGGATTGGAGACAGAACTTCTGGGACATGTGGCCAAAGGGGAGGGATGGATGTGCTGGTTGCCACCTTTGAAACCTCCCATAAATGACAGGTGGGAAAGTCCCTCCTCTTGCTCCTTGGGTATCTAATATTTTTGTAACTGCCAAGGTATTCACTGACCACCAGAATGTACTTAATTTGTGACATCTACAGAAGATGCTCGAGAATGAAAGAATTAAAGAGTCAAATAACTGACACTGAGATGGTGAAGGACAGGGTCTGTCTCTGTGGCCCAAGCTGGGGCCTGGGGACATGACCATCATTCACCACCAGCCTCGAAATCGTGGGCTTTGGTGCTCTTCCTGCCTCAGACTTCAGAGTGGCCAGGATGACAAGCATCACAACCCCAGACCCTCTGTTTGAATGGGTGGGGAGAAGGGGTCTCCCTGCATGCCCCGGGCTGGCCTTGGGCTCCTGGGCTCCAGCCATCCTCCTGCCTCAGCCTCCCACATCACAGGATTCCAGGCATGAGCCGCCACACAAGGCCAACAGACTCCTTTTTGATGAAGGTTCGAGGCCGGGCTCGAGGCCGGGTTGAGGTAGGCCTTCTGGAATGCATGGCTAAAAATGCAGGATGAATGTGTCGGGTGGCCACCTTTGAAACATCCTGAAAACATCAGGCTGGAAACTGACTTTTCCTCTGCCATCCCTGAGGCTGACTTCTCACGCTGGGTGGCAGGGGTGCTGGTGGTTGCTGTGGTGGTGACTATAATTATTTGGAGTTAGTATCCTGCTCTGTCACCCAAACCAGAGTGCAGGGACACACTCACGACCACTGGCTCCGTCCATTGGCTGGATTCAGGTGATCCTCCCGCCTCAGCCCCTTGAGTGGCTGGAACCACAGCCCTGTGCCACCATTCCTGGCTAATCTTTGGATTTACTTTTGATGGCTGAGACAAGGTCTCACCCAGTATCCCGAGTGGGTCTCGGACCCACAGGCTCTGACCAACCACTCACCTTGGCCTCCAAAGTGCCGGGATGCCAGTCTGACTCACTGAACCCATCCTGTGGTTGTGGTGGTGTTTGGTGTTATTATTCTGAGTCAAAATCCCATTCTCTCGCCCAGGCCAGAGCACAAGGGCCCCTTCTCAGCCACAGCAGCCTCCATCTGCTGGACTCCAGCAATCCTACTGCCACAACTTCCCGAGTGGCCATAACGACAGACGTGCATCACCACACTTGGCTCATTTTTTTGGCTTCTTGTTGAGACGAGGTCTCACGAAGATCCCCAGACTGGTCTTGAACCCAGGGGCTCAGGCAATTCTCTTCCCTCAGCCTCCCAAAATGCCTGGATGACAGGCATGAGCCACTGCATCTGGCCTCCACATGCCTCATGGGGCCCCTCCATTAGGCCTGCTCCCTTTTGACGACCCAGGACCCCAGAGATGGACCAGAGTTGGCTGACGAGCCTGTCACAGGGGAGTGCCTGTCACAGGGGCATGTCTTCACTGGGACGCCCACCCCTCTGCATGCTTCAACCACAGGGTGGACCTGCTCAATCCTCACAAGGGCCACCCTGGGACCTCTGCATTAATGTAATCAATTAGTAGATGCCTTGACAAAATCGGTCATGTGCCCTCTCCTTGTAGATTATTTAGTCAATCAAGCTCAGCAATACCATAAAATTCATCACAAAAATGCTGTAGCTTTAAGGGACCAGTTTTACATTCCAAGAGAAATGACTAGACAAATCATAAAAATTGCACTTTGTGTCCTACTTCTAATAACCCCCTCCCCTCAGGAGTTAATCCCTGCAGATTAAAACCGAATTTGGGGGCATATGGATGTTACTCATTTCCAAAGTATTCAAAAATTGTCATTTCTACATGTGACAGTGGATACATTTTCCATGTAAAATTAGCCTTGCCCAGAACTGGAGAAGCCTATAAAGATGTAGGCCAACATTTATTCTTTTGTTTTTCACAGCTGGGTATTGCTGAACAATTAAAAACTGATAATGCTCCTGCTGATGCATCCAAAGCTTTTCAGTCGTTTTGTACCCAGTTTCACATCTCTCATTTTACAAGAATTTCATATAATTCTCATGGTCAAGCTATAGTTGAGAGCCCATCAAATGTTAAAAAAATTAAATAATGACATTGCAGGAAGAGAAATTCAAAGATAGTTCTCCCTGTAATATTGTAAGTAATGCCATGTTTTTAAGTAATCATCTCAATTTGGACTCTCAAGGACATTCAGCTATGATAAGACTTTGGACTACTGAAAAAACTGTTAAAACAATGTTAAAATGGATAGATCTTCTTACAGGTCAATGGAAGGAGACCAGTGTCCTTTTAACATGCGGAAGAGATTATGCTTGTGTTTTTCCCCAGGACTTACCCTCAACTTTTTGGGTACAGAATCATCTAATTAGACATGACCAGCCACCCACCCCCATCAAGGTACAGCCAGAGGATACATAAATCACGCCATCAGTCTGAGTTAGATGTAGATGATGAAGAGAAGGTGTTGGTGCCAAAGAAAAAAGGTCTCACCATTCAACAACCACTTCCCTCTCCACCAGCTCGACTGAAGACAACTCATCATGCATCGTCTCCCAGTCTTCAACCCAGACATTACTGTCGAACTATTTTGACTAGACACTGCAGACCGCCCACATGGGTGCAAATCAAGGCACTCACCCATGATGCTGAGGATCTGGTTCACTCTCAAAACACTTCTCTCACTCCCTCTACTGTTTTTCTTGCTATGCTGGCTATTATAGCATGCCAAGAGGGTTGTATTTGTTCAGAAAAATCTTATTAGGTTTATATCGCAAGCCCTCCAGTGCTCCAGCCTATTACATGAGATGATGAGATTATTACTTTTTCTAATCATTCCTCTTTACTGAGAAGCCTCACTCTTTTTCATCACAAGTCAAAACTGTTATTAATCATAATTTTTCTTTTTCAGGTTGTTCTATTTATCCTCCAATACGTTTTATTTTATCTAAAAAGTCAGAACCCTCCCTTGATATTTGGGTTGTTTAAACTCACCTTTTAAAGTTATGGTAGCCGGGTTCAATGTCTCAGCCTGTAATACCGCACCTTTGGGAGGCTGAGTTGAGTAGATTGCCTGAGTCCACAGGTTTGAGACCCACCTGGGCAGCAAGACATCATCTCTACAATAAATCAAAAAATCAGTCGGATGTGGTAGTGCATGCCTGTAATTCTGGCTACTTGGAAGGCTGAGGCAGAAGGATCACCGGAGCCCAGCAGGTTGAGGCTGCGGTGGCCAGTAGCAGCCACTACACTCCAGTCTGGGTGACAGAGTGAGACTCCAACTCAAAAAAAAAAAAAACAGCTATGGTCATTGATAGCCCCTCTTATCTTCCCAGAATGGCAAATGATGATATAACTGGTTTCTTAAATTATTGATTCCTGGGGACTCTGACCCTAAATTATCAACCAGAGCTCGGGAGGATCACCTGAGACCTACGGATCAAGGCATCAGGAGCCACAATCATGCCACCATGTCTCAGCCCAGCTGATACAGAGATCAGTGAGATAAGATGCCTCCCACGTGAATCTTGACGGGCGTCCACAGCTCACCAGAAAATGTCCACCTGGGTGGGAACGATGGATTGATTGGGAGAGGAAGGGACCCTACCCTCACCAGAAGATGGCATACAGGGACACTGGAACCTGAACTGGCCATGGCATTGCCAGACTGCCTTGATCGCTCTCTGACTGACAGACGGCCTAGCTCGGGGCCATCTGTTCCCTGAGCTCACATGCATCTTTGCCATGGGGCATGAGTGTGGAGGGTGGAGACAGGCCTTCTAGGGCACGTGGCCAAAGGTGAGTGCCAGATGTGCCTGGTGACCACTTTTGAAACCTCCCATGAAAGACAGGCCAGAAAGTGCCTTTCCCTTCCCATCCCTCAGAGAGACTCCTCACACTGAATGTCAGGGGTGGTGGTGGTGGAGGTGGTGGTGATTATTATTTGGAGGTGGAATCCCACTCTGTCACCCAGGCAGGAGAACAGGGGGACGCTCATGGCCATGGTGAACTCCACCTGCGGAACTCAGGTGATCCTCTCGGCTCGGCCCCCCAAGTGGCTGGAACCACAGGCCTGCACCACGTTGCTTGGCTTATCTTTGGCTTAATTTTTGATGGCCGAGACGAGATCTAGCCTTGTGTCCCAGGCTGGTGTTGAACCTGCAGGCTCATGCCATCCACTCACCTGGGCTTCTGAAGGGCCGGGATGCCAGAGTGAGGCTCCTGATGTTGGCCTGTAGTTTTGATGGTGGTGGTGGTTGGTATTAACATTCTGATTCTTAGTCCTGCTGTGTCACCCAGGTCATAGCACAGGGGCAGTTCTCGGCCACAATGGTCTACAAAGGCTGGGCTCCGGTGATACTCCTGCTGTGGCCTCCCGAGTGCCCATAAAGACAGGCATACACCACCACATTTGGCTCATTTTTTGTCTTCTTGTAGAGAGGAGGTCTCGCCAAGGTGCCCAGGCTTGACTCGAATCCGGGGCTGAGGACATCTTTTCATCTCGAGCTCCAATAGCACTGGGATGACAGTCCTGAACCTCCGCTCCCAGGCTCCACACCCTTCTCGGGGCCCCACAGCGAAGACCGCTCACTTTTTGCAATGCAGAATTCCAGAGAGGGTAGCTGGGGTCACCCGCCAAACCCTACCCATGGGAAGCACCTGATGCAGAGGTGTGTCACTGCTGGGTGGCCCACTCTTTCACCTACATTGATCCCCAGGGTGGACCAGCAGGCTTTTCCCAGGGTCCACCATGGGAAAAGGGAGGGCATGACTCTCAAACCTTCGTGGGGGCAGGGACGGCTGGGCGAGTCACGCCTGTCTCCTCAGCTCTCAGGAAGTCTGAAACAGGAAGATGTCCTGAGCCTGGGTGCATGAGACCAGGCTGGACATCACAGCAGGCCCCCACCTCAACCCCATGTAAAACCCAGAAAGTCTTGGGTGAAGGCA
Organism: Carlito syrichta; assembly: GCF_000164805.1. Taxonomy (NCBI): domain Eukaryota; kingdom Metazoa; phylum Chordata; class Mammalia; order Primates; family Tarsiidae; genus Carlito; species Carlito syrichta. The sequence continues at coordinate 11,792 of NW_006962532.1, forward strand.
GGCCTTGGAGTGAGGATCCCCTCCAGCCCAGATTTTAAGACCAGGCAGGAAGACCAGGATGTCATCCAAATGGAAAGCATGTGATTGCAGGAGTTTGCGAGGCCCAGGCTGAGAGAATAGCCAAAGTCAGGTGGTTTGAGAGCAGCCTGGTCAACCTAG
>NW_006962533.1:0-642 GCF_000164805.1 Carlito syrichta
AAAACCTTTTCTCTCTCATACATCAAGAATGGACCTCCTCACTGACAGTGAGTGGGGCTCTGATAATAACACCCAAGAGGAACTGGAGGAGGTTGAGGGAAAAGCAGAGGCCCCAGCTTCAGAGGGTTGTTCCAGGGCCCAGACGCCCGAATGGCTGGTGGGCGTCGAGAGCGGCGTCTGGTGCATTGCCGGCTGTCGGGTCTTTACCAGCTTGGAGGTGCTAAGGAATCACGTGGAACATGGAGTCAGTCAGGGTTTCAGCTGTCAGGCCTTCCACCTCGCCTTCGACAGGATGAGGAAAAAAAGGCAGGAGACGGAGGAAGAAGAGAGGACATGGTGTCACTGTCAATAAGAAAACACATACAGCATGAGAACATTCTCATGCAATTAGAAAACATTCAACTACTAACAGAAACGGGGTCCACTCTTCCAAGATAAACCAAGGGTAAAGTTTTTTCATCCCTATTTCCCTCAAATTCTCCAGGGGTAATTGATGTGACTTTTTCATTTGAAATCAGAATTGTGGCAGGTTAATTTTAAAATACGAGCCTAGCCCATAAAAGTTTGCTATGACTCTTTGGGATGCATCTTGCACACGTGCCTCTCGAGTCTAGGACTTGGATACTCCAAATATTCTTCTTT
>NW_006962534.1:0-734 GCF_000164805.1 Carlito syrichta
AATACTAAAAAGATGAGGTAGGAACAAGTTTGCAGGTGTGCAGACTAACTCTGGGAAAGGGGAAATAGGTGCACTAACTCGATTTTGTTAAACTAAAACAACAAAGGAGACCATGAACCAAACAACAACAAAAAAAGGAGACCACGATTTTCCAGGAGACTCCCCCAGGCACCCAGGTGTCAGCAAGTCTAAGCCACAGCTTGATCTCAAACACTTTGTCCACCTGGCCAGGAAAAAAAAATAATGCTCACACAACCCAATTGGGGTCATCACTGCTCCTTCATTCACTCTGTTTGAATGTCCCTCATAAATGAAGTCACAGCCCCTGCTCTATGCCCTTGTCTTACGGACTGTCCCACTGAGCAGAACTGGGTTCGGATCTGGTGACAAAATCTGCCAATGACTCTGATAACATATCCTAGGAATTTCCACCTGGATATTCCAAATCAGGCGACTTTTGGGCTGTCACCCACCAGCACCTGCCCATGGCTGGTTTCCCCCTGCCCCTGTTTTATTGGAGTCAGAGACTCAGTCTGTTGCCTAGGGTGGAGGGCTGTGGCTTGCTCACAACCACCGCAGCCTCAAACTACTGGTCTGAGGCGATCCTTCCACCTCAGCCTTCCAAGTACCTGGAATTACATGTGCTCACCACCATGGCCAGCTAAATTTTAAATTGACGTTAGAGATGAGGTCTCACCAAGTTGCTCAAACTGGTCTCGAACCCGCAGACTGAG
>NW_006962535.1:0-631 GCF_000164805.1 Carlito syrichta
CGCCCCAATCCACCCCTGATGGGCTGCCCCCTATTTGGTGTGCGATTTCCTGAAGCTCCCTGGCCAGGTTCTTGCTGGCTTTGCTTCCAAGGGTGAGAAATGTGCCCCAGGCAGTCCGACCCTCCAACTTGGCAACAAGGACCTCCGCCACGAAAGGCCAGGGACACATCCCTCACAGGGGGACATTTCTTCACCCCCAAACCAATTTTTTCTGGCTGTAAAGCCAGTTGCCTTATGAACACAACATGTAGTTGAGAATGATTTTGGAGACAGAGTCAGGCTCTGGCTCAGGCTGGGGCACAGGAACATGACCATTGTTCACCACCAGTCTCGAAATCACAGGCGATCCTCCTTCCTCAGCATCTGGAGTGGCCAGAATGACAGGCATCTCCACCCCAGACCTCCTGTTTGGATGGGTGAAGAGACAGGGACTCCCTGTGTGGCCTGGGCTGGCCTTGGTCTCCTGAGCTCCTGCCATCCTTACACCTCCTCCTTCCCGAGCACTGTGACTCCAGGTATGGGCTGCCATGCCAGGCTTTATGGTTCGTTTTTGATGAAGGATCAAGGCCAGACTCGGGGGTTGAGCCTCATCATCCCAGTGCTTTGGGAGGCCGAGGCCTGTGACCAGCCC
>NW_006962536.1:0-607 GCF_000164805.1 Carlito syrichta
CTCACCTGAAATTCTCAGTTGAGTAGTAATATCCTTGGAAATGTAACTGTTGATTATGAATTATTTCCTTTTATTATAGACATCTGAGGGGAATAAACCTTGTGAAATATTCTTTATGCAATCCATAGCCATTCATGTATGCACCCAGCAATTATTGAGTCATTAGGCAAAAATACTTTTCACAATATTCTAAGTGCTTAGTACTAGAATCATTGGTCCTTCACCATGTATATGCAGGGCACAATTTAGCATGATCCTAAACATTCTTACTCTCTGAGTTATCCACTTGTGTCTTAAAACACATTACTTTTCTTTCACCTAGCACAGAATTGTGTTTTGAGAAAACAGAACACACAAGGAATAGATGTCATCTGGGCAGATGTTAAAAGGTCCTGAATTTGGGAAGCATTTTAGGATGCTGAAACACAGCAGGAAAGCCCTAGGTAGCTAAGGATGACCAGGTATGAATGGAGCTGGGGACTCCAGATTTTCCATAAGCCAGATTGACTTTACTGAGTGTGTCTTTCTGTTTGGACCCTGCTATTCCCCTTCTTTTCCTGCTCTTCAGACCAGAACTGGGGGAACTCTTATTTTTTACACTCATTTT
>NW_006962537.1:0-742 GCF_000164805.1 Carlito syrichta
AAACCTGTCACTGCAAAATAAAATAATAATATAGTAAAGTAAAGTAAAGTAGAAAGCAAAGTAACATAAAATAAAGTATAATTAGCCAGACATAGTGATTCTTGTCTCTTAACCCTACACTTTAGGTGTCTGAGGCAGGAGGATCACTTGAGGCCAGGAGTTTGAGACCAGCCTAGGAGTCATAGCAAAACCCTCTCTCTAAAAAATAAAACAATAAAGTAAAATACAGTTAAGTAAACTAAACTAAACTAATAAAATATAATTAGCCAGACACAGTAGTTCCTGTCGCTCAACTCTAAACTTTAGCAGGCTGAGGCAGGAGCATATCTTGACGCCAGGAGTCTAAGTCTGGGAGTCATAGCAAAATCCTGATTTAACAAAATAAAAAAAGTTAAGATAGTAAAGTAAAATAAAATAAAATAAATACAATAATTAGCCAGACAGTGGTCCCTGCCTGGCATCCCAGCACTTTGGGAGGCTGAGGTGAAGGTTCTCTTTAGGCCTGGAATTAAGACTAGCCTGGGTCTCCTAGCAACACCCTGTCTCTACAAAATAAAACAATACAATCATAAGGTAAAATGAAAATAAAATAAATCAAAATAACATAAAATAAAATAATTAGCCAATCTTAGAGTTTCCTGCCTGTCATGCCTGCACTTTACGAGGCCAAAGGTGGGAGAATCTCTTGACTCCTGTAGTTTGAGACTAGCCTGGTCCTCATAGAAAACCCTATCTCTAAAAA
>NW_006962538.1:0-827 GCF_000164805.1 Carlito syrichta
ATTTCAACTTTACTATAAAGCTACAATCATCAAAACAGCTTGGAAAGGGTACAGGAACAGGCATATAGATCAATGGAACAGAATTGAGATTCCAGAAGCAAAACCTCAATTTCTCAACCAACTCATCTTCGACAAAGCCCCCACCACCTACCAATGGGGAGAGGAGAACCTATTCAGTAAATGGTGCTGGGAAAATTGGCTGACCACATGCAGAAGATTGAAACAGGACCCCTATCTATCCCCATGCACAAAGGTTAACTCCAAATGGATCAGAGACCTAAATGTAAAACCTCAAACCATAAGAACCGTAGAAAAGGAAGGAAATACTCTCATGGAAATCGGAACTGGCATCCAATTCCTGTACAAAACCCGAAACCCACAGGACTTAAGAGAGAAGATAGACAAATGGGACCTTATTAAACTGACAAGCTTCTGCAAAGCCAAAGAAACCATCAAGAGAGCAGGGAGACAGCCTACAGACTGGGAAAAAGTATTTGCCAACTCTAGGTCTGACAAAGGCTTAACATCCTGGATCTACAAGGAACTGAAACGTACTGAAAAGAAGAAAACAAACAACCCCATTATAAAATGGGCAAAAGACATGAACAGACACTTCACAAAAGAAGACATTCGAGCAGCCAACAAACACATGAAGAAATGCTCAACCTCACTAATCATCAGGGAGATGCAAATCAAAACCACACTGAGATACCACCTAACTCCAGTCAGAATGGCAATTATCAACAACTCAAAAAATAACAGCTGCTGGAGAGGGTGTGGTGAAAAGGGAACACTTCTACACTGTTGGTGGGAGTGTAAACTAGTGC
>NW_006962539.1:0-2026 GCF_000164805.1 Carlito syrichta
TAAAAAAAAAGGCATCTAAAAATCCTTTGTCATGCCATCCACCTTGAGGGTCTGTGTCTCTTCTCCTCGAAGTTATGTGGGCTTATGACTGCTTTGACCAATGGAGTGTGGAAGTGAAATTAGGTGACTTCTGAGGCTAGGTCATAAAGGCCATTCACTTTCCTCTTGGTCTTTGGAATGTCTGCTTTTTGCGAGCCCAGATTCCACGCTATAAGAAATCTAAGGAACATGGTGAGGGCAAGGTACAGCTCCTCCAACTGACAGGCCCTGCTGAGTCCAGATTTTGTGTGATTCTAGCCCAAGCACCAGGTGTGAGAGTGAAGAAGCTTCTAGATGATCCCGGCCCTGAGCCATTTATATCTTCTTAGCTAAGGCCTCAGACATCATGGAGAAGAGATAAACATTTCCACCATGCCCTTCTGAACTTAGTACCCACAAAGTCTATCTGCTTGGTTGTTTAAGTCACTATGTAAACATGTTTGTTATATAGCTATAGATAACCAAAACACAGACACCTAGTAGAGGTACACCACATTGTCATGATATAAAATCTACTGGACAGCTGCCCAAAGTCTAGGGACAGAAATTGTGCCATCATTATCCATGTGTCAGTGCATTATGAGTGGAAAATGGCCCCGATTCACAGTTGCCCACTTACCAGTAATAAAATCTCTGCTAACTATTCCAAAAGCCATATTGAGCAGATGCCCCCCAGAAATCTGGTTCTTCCCTTTGTTATCATCAATTACAATCATTTTTGCTTTTATTAACTTTATTTTTATTGATGTCTCCTCAAACAAGTCCAAAAAAAAGAAAAGAAACAAAAAAAAAAGAACAAATGCCCTCATCCATGGGCAACTTTTCACTTTCCACTTTCCGATGAGTCAAGTTAGGTATGTCTCAGGAGAGGCATACACATAGCCAGTACCTGTGCCAGAAATTGGGGGAGGCTGAGGATTCACCTAGCAGTATGAGGAGCAGGAGGCGTCATGTGTGGACTCAGCGTTGTCTGCCAAACGATGGCACATTTGGGAGCCAGGATTCTTGGCTTTGACCAACAGAGCAGTGGAAGTGATGTTAGGGAACCTCTGCGCCTGCTAATGAAGGCCATTCATGGTCTCACTGAACTGTGGCAACCATCACTTACCAGCTTTCCTGTGTGTATTTCCTAAAGCTGAAAGAAAGGGAGAAAATCTACTGAGTGCTGGCAGTCGGCATTGTCTTATGCTCTCAGGACCTAAAGGAAGACACCAGGCAATCGTTCTGCCAGACATATACAGACTGGGTCTCTTTTCCTGTAACTGTTGGAGTCTGATGGTTATAAAGCTGCGTTTTGGTTTATTCATTCATCTATCCACCTAATACGTACTTGGGTCAAGAGTCTACTCTAAGCTAGACTTTTAGCAAAGGCAGGAAATGCAGAGATGATGGAGACAAGGCAAGACTCATTTCTCAAAGCTCAGCCACAATTACTACCTTCCCTCTGTAAAGTTGTAGCAACAATGCTGTGTGTTCACCCAACTCATCACATTTTTTCTCCTCTGCTCTCAGGAAAACCCACTTCCCAACATCCTGAACAGTTAATTTCGGGTCATGTGACAGAGTCCTAGCCAATGGAGAACCTGGCAAATGTGATATCTGCAAGTCCACCTGGCCATAAATCCTCTGGGCAGTTCTCCAGACACCCTCCTTTCCTGCTGTGGTGACATTAGACACCAGGTGTTGAAGATGGTGAGCTCGCATAAAGAGAAGGAGCCTCAATCCCGGAATGACATAATGGAGCAGAACCATTGAACAGTGGCAGAACCAATTAACTTTTTATTGTGTGAAGCCACTGGAATCCAAGTAGTTTATTAAATTATTCACTCCCTTCCCCCTCACCTTTCCCTTGACGAAAACAAGGATTTCTTTAATTGCCACACTACTCAAGGTCCACTCAGGAGGCAAAAATCATACCAGTTTTTCTTTTAATCGTGGTAAAATGCACATAACATAAATCTACCACCCTAACCATTTTTAAGCATAC
>NW_006962539.1:2609-4709 GCF_000164805.1 Carlito syrichta
TTAAGTCGGTAACTGAAAGGGTAAAAAGGGAGTGCTAAGGCTGTAAGGATACAGTTAACTGCAGGAGTTGGCTTCCACACCGAGAGCTGAGGGGGCAGAGGGAAGAAGTTGGAATTAATCAAACATAGAAACGAAGAGAATGGTTCTGTGGGGCTGTGCTCCAGAGCCCTGAGGAAGGAGCACAAGCTACCAAGTGTGCTCCCAAGGCGAGGAGGTTTTGCTGGGGTGATGCAGGCAAGGAACAGGAAAGAAACTGGTGAAGCAAATCTCTTCATCCTTGTTCAGTCTTACAGTTGGCCTCTAGAGCTTTCTGTTGGCAGAACCCAACAGCGAGCAGCTGAAGAGGCACAGATGAAGCTTGAGTTCCAGCCTCAGCATTAGCAGGAAGGGCAGGCTTGGAGCTGAGAGACGACGGCTTAATAACTGGCACGCCATGCCAGGATGCACCTTTCTGCAGGCACTCTGCCTCTTCCATTAATGGCACACGGAGATTTCTACCCTGAATCAAAGTTCTTTGGACCTCACCTCAACTCTCTAATTCAAAGATAAATTCCTCAAGAGCCCGATGAGGAACTGTTGCCTCTCTAAATACCTTCCTGATGTTTCCCAAAGTGTAGAACAATAGGTTTACACAGTTGGTATGCAACAATTTTGTCACACAGATGAATGCGATCCCAAATGAATGAAATGGGTCGTGTTTATGAGGAAACAAGAAGTGAGCACAGAGGAAGCCTACGCACTGTAATTTGGGGCAAATTTGTGAATTGAATAGAATTTGGGCCAAGAGATTCTTGAAAATTCTTGTGAAAAGCAGGGTCACATCAACTTTGTGGAGAGGCGGAGATTTAACCAAAGGTGTGAGGAAAGCCTGCAGTTATTCTAGTGTTGGTGCTTGAATTCTGGCAAGAGGAGAGATGAAGCTTGGGGGAACGGGACCTCTCCCAGGACCCTCTCAGGGAGGACAGGCAAGCTTGGTCTCCCCAGAGCCTTTTCATGGTCTACTCAGAATATACCAGATCAGTTCTGAGACTCGAAGTAGCAAGATCTGGCAGACACGTTGGAGAGCAGATGGCCCAGTTATTATTTCAGCATAACTAATTATTCCCAGACTTCGTGGCATGCAACAGCCGTTTCATGTCCGTGGGTTCTGCCAGTCAGAAATATAGGAAGACATTCATAGACATGGATTTTCTTGAGGATGTCTGGAGCTCTACCTTGGGAAAATTCCATGGGCTGGGGGAGACATCATGGCGGGATCCAGAATGTCTGGGGATGACTTCACCGACATGCCCGGTGACAGATGCTGGCTATCAATTGGGCCACAGGTGGGGCTGTTGACTGGCTTCTCTGCTGTGGTCTCTCATGTGACCTGGGCTCCCTCACCACATGGACGTCTCGGGAGGACCTGGCCTCCTGCAAGGTGGCTCAGGACTCCACAGCAAGTTTCCCAGCAGATAAGGTGGGAGCTGCTGTGTTCTGATTACAGAAGGCATGCCGTACCACTCTTCTCTCGGTCTGTAGGTTACAGTTGAATCACAGGGTCACCCCTATCAATTGGTGATCAAAAACCACCAATCAAGAAAAGGCTGGCCATGATCAACTGAAGGAAGCACTGCCTTGGGCATTTTGGGAGGATGCAATCTATTGCTGCTATTAAATTCCTTCTCCATATTTTCCAGAAGACGATGCTGAGATTCAAAGAACTCGGGAAGCAGCTTGCTTATATGAACTGCCATAGCAAAGTAACACTAACTGAGTGAAAGGACTCAGAATTTTGTTGTCTCATAGTTCTGGAGGTTGGACATCGGAAGGTATCAGTAGAGTAACTAGGGAAACTCTTTCCTTGCCTTTTCCTAGCTTCTGACGGTTCTCAGCAATCCTTGGGTTGCTCATAGAAACATCACTCTGTTTTTGGCCTGGCACATTCCCTGTGTGTCTTTCCACCATCTTACCCCTTTGCATGTCTGTTTCTGTGCCCAAATCTTCCCTTTTTATAAGGACACCAGTCATACAAGATTGGGGTCCATGGAACAAGGAGAACATAGAGATTTATCCTAGGGCAAGGCTGAGAACCACAGCATCAGCTGTGCTGAGGAGATT
>NW_006962540.1:0-838 GCF_000164805.1 Carlito syrichta
ATTGTACTAAAATATATGTAATATTTTCGATTCTTTAAATCACAACGGTGCTTTTATAAGTCACAAAGCAGAAACATAAGCATTAATGCTTCTAAAATACACTAATCAATTAAAACTATAAAAATAAAATGTTGAATCTATAAGTTTGTTTGGTGTCATATAATTATCTTTCCAAAATTTTAAGAGATATGTACATAATCTGTCTACATTTTTATGGGCAGGTGAACTGAACAACTTTATACTATAAGGTGTTTTTAAAGAAAATTTGACATATTTTTAAATTTCCATTATTTATATATTTAAAAATCATTGAATAAACAGTAAATTTTGTAAGGTGGTTTCTAAAATAACATCTATTCTTTGTGTATATAGCTTCTGGATTCCATCTTATTGTTCATCCCTTATGTGTTTTTTTAATATTACCAATATTCCTCATTCAACATTCTTCCATTTTTTATTTTATTTAAAAAATAATACCACCCTAAGAGATAGATCCTAGTAAACACCACTTTTCAAACCCAGTAATAGCATATAAGTGTGCAATACATATATATTAGTGTGTACACACATATATATATAACCAATATATGTGCAATATATGAAATGTATATGAAACTTTTTTTCAATATACTAATACCACATGTGGAGATATGTGAGTCACCACCTGAGCTCTTCTCTATATTTGTTCTGCCTTTTCTTGTTTGACTAAGTTGTAGGTGGTAGAAGTCAATTATTCCAGAATTACTTTGCTAGTACCCCACAAATAGTCACACACACACACACACACAGACACACACACACACACTCACCCATACACACATACACACACACAGCCTTA
>NW_006962541.1:0-527 GCF_000164805.1 Carlito syrichta
TGGGAGCTGGTGAGGTCAGACAACACTGTCCATCCAACTCTGCCGCTCAACCCAGTGCAGGAGGAGTTGACTATGACTTCCAGATGATGGGGTTAGCTGAGTGAGCACAGGCTGTGTTCTAGACACAGGAAGAAAACAAAGGACATGTCACTGCTGGCACAGATGCTGGCAGGAATGCACAACAACCCCTGCATGGTAACAAGTGACTGGCATTGTATATTTACCCATCCCTGCTTCTGACATCTAAGGATCCTGTGCTGCCTTTTCTGCTGATATTTACCTGTGCATCTTCTAGAAGGAAAAAACATATACAAATAATAGGAATAATAAAACACACATATAACCTACCTACTCATTGCTAAAATGTTTATTTATCGTCTTTATGCAAGTAAATATTTCACCATTTGTTCAAATTATATTTTATATTACTTGGTGCATTTTGTGATTACTTTCCTATAAGTAAAATAGATACATGGGAAAGGACATAATTTTATTGCACCAGAATAACAAATATTTTGAGCTATTTT
>NW_006962542.1:0-714 GCF_000164805.1 Carlito syrichta
TTTTAGTTTCCTTTTCTCAGATTATGATTTTAGTTCCTGTTCCTGTAGGCCAATTTTAAGATCCTTTGATTAGTATAACGAAATTTTCCCAACGGTGTTGATCTTGCTTCTAATATGACAATAGGAAATTTTACACGTAGCCATGTATTAATATACTAGGAAAATAGATTTAAGTTTTGGGTTAAAGTCGTAGTTTTATTAAAATAGAATGAGAATTACAGTGTTATGATTTTAAAAATCATACGTCAATGGTAATTATAAGATTTAATGATAAGGTATTAGCTTAATAAGTTGTAGCATAGTAATAAAGTCCAATCACTAGATCATATAAAAATTAAAGTATAGATTTATGAAACTCATATAAGTCATGGTAAGGAATAAGTTTTGAATTAATTGTTATAGAATTACAGGGCACTATGTTGAATCATAATAGGTTAATGGAATAAATAAAAATTAAGTAATTTAAGCAAACTTATAGATTATAGCATAGTGTTAAGTTGATAATATCAATCGTTAAAAAATATTAGGAGTCTGTGAACTTGGATTGAAACTAGAGTTGACTTAGAAAGTTTTTGTATTAATCAGGGTTTAGAACAAAAAGTATAATATGAATGATTTATTGAACACTATAGAAGACACTTTGAACGAACTGTATTGAAATTGTGCACCTGTGACCTTGATGTGAGTTTTGTGAAGCACATCAGGCATCATGGA
>NW_006962543.1:0-812 GCF_000164805.1 Carlito syrichta
CGTTCTAGTAGTCTGAATTCAGTTTTCCATCTAAGACTGAAAAGTCTTTTGGCTAATGCCAAGTAGCTCATAAGCTGCTTCTAAAGAATGAGAAAACAGTCTTCTCTATTCTCCTACAGCATACTCATATCTGGGACCTGAGTTCGGTCATATTTTTCTTCCACAACCACTGTATGCTAGAGTCCAGCATCTTAACTTTAGAAGCAAAGGCATAATGGGCAATCTACTCTTTGTTTCTGTCCCTGTCCTCTCTTCTACTCCCATGAATTGCTGCAGACTTGATTTTATAAGAATATACCTTGTCATGTATTCCCTTTTCTTCAATTCACTATTATCTTTTCTCTTTTTGACCAAAATTGAGCTGGGTACTATGAGGAAACACAGTCCCACTGAATGGTTCAGTTCCTCTGAATAACAACATGAGGAAGGTTTCCACAGGAGCAAGGAGGATTTGTTAAGGCTACTAAACATTACAAAGGAAGGTTGGAGATGCATTCCTGGTGCCAATACCAAGAGAAAAGGCAAGGAATGAAATCACCATTAACAGCAAGGGATCCTGATTAAAGAGATGCTGAAATGATAACCCTTAAGTCTGTCCTCATTCTCCTAGCCAAATCATAGCCCATTGCATAAGACAGTGGGTATGTGACTTCTACATTTGATCTTCTCTCTTCCACACAGAAAGGCACATTTCATAAACTCCTTCAATGTACTGTTGTAGAGCACTAATCTGCTAAACTATCTTAGTTCACATTTGAATTCCCTTTTAAATTGTTCACTTTTGAGTACATAATTTTACAAAAAGTGAAAAG
>NW_006962544.1:0-448 GCF_000164805.1 Carlito syrichta
TTGTGAGGTGAATTTTGAAAGCATCTGGCCATAGAATATGATAATATATGAGGTATTTTTGTGTATTTTATATTATTATCTCCATAAGGCCCCAAATGCTCAAATCCTGCCATATTAAAATGGTAAGACTGAAAATGCAAACTCAATGCAGGACTAGGTTAATAGCCTGATTTCCGTTATTCTTGGCACCTTTCAGTTACATCTGGATAAAGGACCATCAACACTCATTCCAAACCTTTCACCATGATGACTGGCTACTTAGATGAGACATCAAATTACTGACTGGCTAGTTTTTCAGTCAAAGCACCCTAATCGATTCAAAATCACCAATTATCTGAGTACTGATATTTTTTCTGTATTCTCCTAGCCTGCAAGAAGGATGTGGAGGAAAACAAATGCAAATCAAAAGGGCTTTCTGCCCAGGTAAGACCACCTTTCAGTTTCATGA
>NW_006962545.1:0-751 GCF_000164805.1 Carlito syrichta
GATCTGGTTTTCATGAGTCCTCAATGCCAAAAATCTACTCGGCCTCTTGCTAAGGGCTAAACAAGAATCACGATTTCAAAGCAGACATCTTGTGAATGGAAGTCCTCATATACAGGATGCAGGAGCTCTTGCTAAAGAAGAATAAAGAATCTGGGTTATAAGACTCCTCATTTTCTAAAATGTACAGGGCATCTTGCTAATGTCTAAAAGACTCCAGGCTTTGACGTCTCCAAAATTTTCAGAGCTGTATCCTCTGTGAATATTAGGAATCAGTCATTCCAGAAGTCCAGCAACATTCTGGTCCCCTCGATAGTTTAAACGAAAATATGGCACTACAAGCACATTTAGATTCTGGATCTTCTAACGCCAAATTCCAGGACACAAGTAATCATCTCGGGTTTTTTTAATCTAAGCCCTGAGTTCAGGGTTGCCTCTTACTCCAGAAACTTCTGGTAGCTCAGCTATTCGGAATTAGCACTCTGGGTTTGGATGTTGCACCATGTTTAGAAGGTATTTTGGGGAGGACAGTAGGGTCTTGGTTTCCAAGTCCACGGGAACATTCTGGAGTGTTTCTGAGGGTAGCCACTGGTCTAGACTTCCAGGGTCACTGGGAAACATCTGGTCATATTACTGAGAACGAAACAGGAATCTGAGACACTATGTCCCTAGAAAGCCTCTACTCATGTTACCCATGTGGAACAGGAAAATCAGTTTCCATGTTATGAGCAACTTCTGGGCAGTTGCTAATTTT
>NW_006962546.1:0-751 GCF_000164805.1 Carlito syrichta
CTGAAAACAGCTCTCCATAAGTATATACTAATTCTCCAAATATTCTTTTAAATCTTATAAAGAAGCTTGTACCATATAAAAGGCTCCCAAATGTGACCTGAGTTTGAATTATATCTAATACCTAAGCCAAAACCGCAGTTTATGGGAAACAGGAACAATGGGTTTCTAGAGTGAGCCATGCCTGTCACAGTCACAGAGCCTTCAGCTTAGGCCAGCAAAGTTCCTTTAGGTTGTTTGTGCTGCATGGCAAAAGGGGGAGGAAAATGGGGTCTACGGCTCCCGAACACATCCTAGCGGTCTCGGGGTCCATGGCCCTCCCTGATCCCTAACGCTCAGTGGGCCTCCATGGCCAGCTCCCAACAAGCAACAAACTTGGCTTCAGCTATTTAATCTACGTAAACTTTTACAAAGATTACAATTATATTCTAATACCAATCTGCTATTAATTTAGAGATCAAGTTCATTAATTTGGGAGAAATCCAAGTGTAAACCAAAATTAGATTCAAAGATTTGGTATTTGGCAATTGGTTGAAAGAGTTAAGCTCTGGTTAATGAATTTGAAAGAGAAAGATATACTTGAGTCAAGATAAAGGAAGCTGTGGAAACCAAGGTTCTCATTATGCAGATAAAGCCTAAAAGTATCAGTTTCAGAGAGAATAGTGTAAATGTCAAATGCGTCAACTCCTACTTGGGAAGAGATTCTCTACAGATACAAATTTCCCCATAGAATTCTTTGCAGAGTCATCTCAAA
>NW_006962547.1:0-686 GCF_000164805.1 Carlito syrichta
AGGGACAGTCACTGGAGCATACATAGCAAAGTAGGGGCAATCACTTGGGAACCCCAAATTGAGAAGAAGTAGTCACTTGGGCAACCCTAACTGAGGAGGGCTAGTCACTGAAAAACCAGTGCAAAATAAGGTTTGTCACCGTGGCACTGATAACACATTAGCGCCATTCACTGGAGCACCCATTATGGAGGAGGGACAGTCCCTGGGCCCACCATCACTAAGGAATGCCAATCACTGGGACAATCATTACAAAGGAGGGTTTGTCACTGGTGTACCCAATATGGAGGCCTAGTTACTGGGACACCCATCACAAAGAAGGGCTAGTCACTAGGACACCCATTATGATGGAGGATCACTCACTGTGTTGCAAATAATCCAAAAGACACACACACAGTGGTACCCATCAAAAAGATGGCTAGTCACTTAATCATTCATTATTTAGGAGATCCAAACACTAGGGCAGCAATCACAGAGGAAAGCTAGTCAATGCAGCACAGAACACAGAGGAAGACCACGTTCTGGGGCATCAATCAAGATGCGGTGTAGTCACTGGGAACTAATCATTGAGGAGGACCAGTCACTGGGACAAATATAAAGGAAAGGGGCAGTCACTGGGTTACCATTAATAGAGGAGGGCAATTCATGGCAGCACCCATCTTCAAGGTGGGCCAGACTTGAGGTCACCC
>NW_006962548.1:0-506 GCF_000164805.1 Carlito syrichta
CCAGTCAGCAGACGAACTCACTTGTAGGCTTGTTTGCAGGCCAACAGGACAGTTAACTAGCTGGCTTGCTCACCGGTCATCTAGTTAGTTAGCTCACCGGTAGGCTCTCTCGCCAGCTTACTAGTTAAGGCAGGTCACCCTTTGGCTCACTTGCCAGTCGAGTAGTTAATTTGGCTCACCTGACGGCTCACTTGCCGGACAACTAGGTAAGTTTTCTGACTAGACAGCTCACTCGCCAGCCAACTAAAGCCAGCTGAACAATCAGTTCATTTGCCAGGAAACTATTTAATTCAGCTGATCAGTTAGCTCATTCGCTGGCCGACTAGTTATGTCAGCTGACCACTCGACTCACTTGCCAGCAGACTACTTAAGTCAGGGCATCTGTTGGCTCACTTGCTGGCCGACTAGTTAAGACAGCTAACCAGTAGGCGGACTAGACAGCCAAGTAGTTAACTAAGCTATCCAATCGGTCGACTAGTTGGCCCACTTTTCAGTCAACATGTTAG
>NW_006962549.1:0-370 GCF_000164805.1 Carlito syrichta
GTCGTGTAGTTTCCTGTATATGACGACTCCCATTACCCAGCTTCCTGTTTCACTCTGCTGAATGCTGAGACAGTTCTTGGTGACCTAGAATTCCAGTTTTTTGGTATCAAGAGAAAGACTCCAATAATGTCCTTTGAGAACTGGTATCCACGATTCCTAATTCCTCTTCGCAAGACCTACACAAAATGTGGTATCATCAAAACCCAACAACCCAATTCCGACCTACCTGCCCACAAGAATTTTCTGTAGTTTGACGTCACCTGCATCGACAGATTTTGTACCAATAGGCCTTTTGATTCTGGGGAACAAAATTATGGTCGTAGATATTCCTAGGACACCAAAGGATTTGTATGGCCAGATCCTTGATTTA
>NW_006962550.1:0-489 GCF_000164805.1 Carlito syrichta
CAGGGGCTTCTGCATATATTTTCTTGCTGCCTCACCAAAGCCAGGGAAGCAGGCTAGATTAGTCCCACTTTTCTGATAAGGGTGCATTGGTCCCACAAGATCAGATCATTTGCCTAGGGTTTGACACTATTGCTGAGTCACCATAGGACTGTCAATCAAAGTCGTTATGTCGTGCAACCTTACTGACCTCACTTACTAGTTCATATAGTTTTTCTGCAGTATAGGGCCAAGGAACAACCCAGGCCTGGCTTTGATTACTGAAAGCTGGTGAATTTTGAGTATCCTTGTTTTGCCATCCTTGTTATTAGCAATAAGCATCAAGCCATTCTCGGGAGAGCAGGGGCCTTTTGAGAATGTCGGACAGCAGCCTACACCTCCCTTTGACAGTACCTGCAGTCACCGCTGGAGGTACAAGCCCGCTCAGAACTCCATTTTCCTTTGGCTGAATCAGCAGCCATAATCAACAGAGAAAGAACCCCTTATATTGAT
>NW_006962551.1:0-419 GCF_000164805.1 Carlito syrichta
GTTGGCTAGCCAGCTGGCTAGCTAATTAAGTCAGCTAGTTAAGTCATCTGGCTAGCTAGCTGACTAGCTAGATAAGTCAGCTAGTTGAGTCAGGTGGCTAGTCAGCTTACTTACAGGTTAACTCAACTAGTTAAGTCAGCTGACTCACCAGCTGGCTAGCTAGTTAAGGCAGCTAGTTAATTCAGCTGGCTACCAAGCTGGCTAGCTAGATAGCTAACTAGTTAAGTTAGCTGGCTAGCTAGATAGCTAACTAGTTAAGTTAGTTGGCTAGCCAGCTGGCTAGCTGGTGAAGTCAGTCAGTTAAGTCAGCAGACTAGGCAGCTGGCTAGCAAGGTATGTCAGCTGGTTAAGTCAGCTGTCTAACCAGCTGGGTAATTAGGTACCAACCTAGTTAAGCCTGCTTGCTAGCAAGCTGGCTA
>NW_006962552.1:0-400 GCF_000164805.1 Carlito syrichta
CAAAAAAAAAGACAACAAAGAGGAACAACAACAACAACTCTATAAGAATGTTATGATAGGTACCAACTCTCACATTTCTTATTTTAAATTTTCTATTTTAAAATTGTGGGATACAGTTAAGGGTTAGGTTTACAAATATGCATCGTTCAGTCACCCTTGTTGATAAGGGGTGCCTCCCAGTCCCCAGACAAATATTCACTACCATTAGTCCCACCTCCCTTCCCCTCCCTGCCCACTCCCCATAGTTTCCAAGCACTGTCAGTCCTTTTCTTTTAGTATTATGATAGATATTCAAGGTTCACTATATGAGTGAGAACGTGTGATACTCAGATCTTGGTTCCTGTGAGAGATCACTCAGGATTATAGACTCTAGTTCCATCCAGGTTGCTGTGAAATTCAT
>NW_006962553.1:0-306 GCF_000164805.1 Carlito syrichta
GCCCAGGTTGCTCTCAAATCCTTGGGCTCAGGTAATCTTCTCACCTTGCCCTCCCAAAGTGCTGAAATTATAGGCGTGAGCCACAATGCCTGGTTGATTGCTGTACTTCTTGAACCCTGAGATGATAGCATCATATTAGAAACAAAAGCAAACACAAGGTTGGAAATTACACTATATAAACACTTGAAACTAACATGTGAGCTTACAAAATAGAGGGGAATTTTGTCACACAGAATTTGATATTGGATCACTAATTAGCCAAAGCATTTTATCTATAGCAGAATTATCATTTATTGTACACTACAA
>NW_006962554.1:0-356 GCF_000164805.1 Carlito syrichta
GCCGCCTCGGAGTGGGGGCGGCAGCACCTCTGCCACCTGGGGGGACGGCAGCGCCTCTGTCACCTCAGGGGGGGGCAGCGGCACCTTCGCCACCTCAGAGGAGGCTGCAGCTCGCCCCAGGCACTGGCAGTGCAATGTGGAATGGCTGCTGGTCAGAACAGCAGCAGCAGCCACCACAGTAGCTGCCCAGACCTTGGCAATGCCTCAGTAAAGTCTACCTTCAAGCTCTGTGTGAAGAGCAGGCTGCAGACGATGGGATCCATGAACTCCGGGGTGAGAATCAGAGTCTCTTTGCGTTCTCCTAGGTAGAGAGTTTCACAGGCAGTGCTGCCCCGTCGTCATCTTGCCCGCTCCCC
>NW_006962555.1:0-311 GCF_000164805.1 Carlito syrichta
TCTTCAGTGGTACACTCATCACAGAAGAGAGTCAAACACTGTGACACCCATCACAGAGTAAGGCAGTCACTGAGAAAGCTATCACAGACTAGACCAGTCACTGGTGTACCCATCACAGAGGGGGGTCAGTCAATGGGGCAATGATTAGTCACTGGATCACCAATCACAGAAGAGGGCCAGTCACTCAGTCTCCCATAAAAGAAGAGATTCAGTCACTGAGGCCTCCATTACAGAGGAGAAACAGTCACTGATACAGCTAAAACAGAAAAGAGTCATTCAATGGGTCACCCTTCACAGAGGAGAGCTAGTTA
>NW_006962556.1:0-529 GCF_000164805.1 Carlito syrichta
GAGGCCCAATATACATAAACAAAAAATAATACGGATATTTACAAAGGAGTAAGTATTTGGGCTTCTCATTTGTATAAAAATTTAGGTAAAGCGATGTACAAATACTATAAGAAAAACAGCTCAAAAGCTGTTACATACTACTAAAAACATCCAAAAGTTTCTAAACTAAAGAAAGTGCTAAAATAGTATGTGGTTGTGCTATATCCAAGCTCCAGCAGGATTCGGTGACCATAATAATAAAAGACTACCTCGTTGGCAAATCCCTAAGGTCCCCTCCCAGTGTGGGAGTTTCTCTGTCCTCTCAAGAAATACTGCTTTACAAAAAAAAAAAGACTTCCTCGTTTAGTGGATTCTTGAACATTCACTTATCCCTGGAGATGTTTTTGGATAGGTGTGAACACATGGTATTATTCACTTTTTGGTAATGAAATCCGCCATGTCTACCACATTTGGCAGAGCACTGTACACCAGCCCTTGAAGTCTAAGGATTCCTCAGTAGTCAAGGTCCCTCCCAGTATGATGTCAAATT
>NW_006962557.1:0-661 GCF_000164805.1 Carlito syrichta
GAAAAAGAATCAGTTTGCCTTTGTACCAGTGGCTGAGAAGTCCAGGGAGAATGCTGATCAAACTGCTTGGCAACAAGCACCTTCTCTCAAACCATCTCTGACATCTCTGTGTGATATAGTGGCCCAGCCAGAGTTGGGATATGGGCACTCGGCCCTACTTGAACCTTGCAGGATGCTTTTTTTTTTAAATAGGAAAGAATGTTTCTATACAATAAAAAACAGAGCAGGAAAATTAAGACACAGAAAAAGTACTCCCCAGTTGGAACTTTGCTTTCCTTTGTTACTCTCTGCTGTTTGCTTTAATACTCTCTGCTGTTTGTTGTCATCCCCTTTCTACAAGATGAAGCCTTCTCTCTCCTTGGTTGTCAGCCCATGTTGTTACTCTGCTCTTTAGCTGTCCTCTGTAGCCCAGGGTCAGGGTCTGAGCTGTCACTGGAGAATCTGTGGAGGATCTTTGAGGGCCTCCATATGTGCTTTGGGCCTGCTGCCTGTCTTAAGTAGGGACAGTAGGAGTCAAAGCTCTTCCTTGCCTTGCTCTATATAAGACCAGGATCCTGGACTCAGTGAGTCAGGGTGAGAGAGTATGGCCAAATATTTACTAATCCCCTGTCCCACCAACTTTTGGGCTTTCCCTACACTTCTGGGAAAGCATTGCAGATGG
>NW_006962558.1:0-6354 GCF_000164805.1 Carlito syrichta
ATGCCAGGCAGGAACACTAAGTTTGGCTAATTATTTTATTCTATTCTATTCTATTCTATTTTACTTTGTTTTGTTTTCCTTTACTATTTTATTTTTTATTATTAGGGATAGGGTTTTGCTATGAGATCCAGGCTAGTCTCAATCTCCTGGACTGAAGCAATCCTCCCACCTTGCATCCCAAAGTGCTGGAATGACAAGCAGAAATCTCACTAAGTCTGGCTAATTATTTATTTTTTTTTACTTTACTATTTTAATTTTTTTGTTTTTTAGAGACAGGGTTTTGCAATGAGGCTAGGGATAATCTCAAACTCCTAGCCACAAGCAATTCTCTCATCTCTGCCTCCCAAAATGCGGGATGACAGGGAGAAACCACTAAGTCTGGCTAATTATTTTATTTTATTTTACTTTACTTTACTATTTTTTTATTTTTTAAAGTCAGGGTTTGGCTATGAGGCCAAGGCTCATATCAAAATCCTTGTCTCAAGTGATCCTCCTACCTCAACCTCCCAAAGTGCTGGGATGACAGGCAGAAACCTTTTATTTTACTTTATATTTTATTTGATTTTATTTATCTATACTATTTTTGTGTGTTTCTTTTCTAGAGAAAGGGTTTTTCTATGAAGTCCAGGCTAGTCTCAAACTCTGAGCCTCAAGCAATCCTCTGGCCTCGGCCTCCCAAAATGCTAGGATGACAACTGGAAACCACTAAGTCTGGCTAATTATTATTATTTTTTATTTTACTTTACTATTTTTATTTTTATTTTTTATAGGCAGGGTTTTGTTCTGAGGCCCAGGCTCATCCCAAAGTCCTGGCCTCAAGTGATCCTCCCACTTCAGCCTCCTAAAATTCAAAGATGAGAGGCAGGAACCACTAAGTGTGACTAATTATTTTATTTTAATTTATTTTATTTATTTTATTTTATCTTATTTTACTTATTTATTTATTTGGTAGAGACAGGATTTTGCTATGAGGCCCAGATGAGTCTCAAACTCTTGGACTCAAGCAATCCTCCCTCTTCAGCCCCCCAAAGTGCTGGGATGCCAGTCAGGAACGACTAACTCTAATTATTTTACTTTATTTTATTTTCCTTTACTACTTTATTTTTAATTATGAAAAGACAGGTTTTGCTATGAGGCCATGGCTAATCACAAGCTCCTGGCCTCAAACGATGCTCCCACTTCAACCTCTTAAAATCCAAGGATAACAGGCAGGAACCACTAAGTCCAGCTAATTATTTTACTTATTTTATTTTATTTTACTTTACTTTACTATTTTTTTTTATTTTGTAGAGACAAGGTTTGCTCTGAGGCCTATGCTAGTCTCAAACTCCTGACCTCAAGCAATCCTCCTGCCTCTGCCTCCCAAAGTGCTGGGATTTCAGGCAGGAACCACTATGTCTGGCTAATTATTTTATTTTATTCTATTTTATTTGTACTCATTTCATTTTATTTTACTTTACTATTTATTTTTCATTTTGCAGTGACAGGGTTTTGCTATAAGACCCAGCCTAGTCTCAAGCTCCTAGACTCAAGGGATCCTTCACCCTTGGTCTCCCTAAGTGCTGGGATGACATGCAAGAACCACAGAGTCTGGCTAATTATTTTATTTTATATCACTTTAGCATATTATTTTTTAATTTTAAGGGCAAGGGTTTTTCTAAAAAGCCCAGGCTAGTCTCAATCTCTTGGTCTCAAGTGATTTTCCTGCCTCAGCCTCTAAAGAGCTGGGATGCCAATGGGGACACTAAGTCTGGCTATATATTTTATATTATTTTATTTAACTTTTCTAATTTATTTTTTTATTTTGTAGACACAGGATTTTGCTATGAGGTCCAGACTAGTCTTAAGCTCCTGGCCTCAAGCAATATTCCCCACTCAGTCTCCCAAAATGTTGGGATGCAAGGCAGGAACAACTAAGTCTGGCTAATTTTTGTTTTATTTTATTATTGTATTTTATTTTGTTTGTTTTGTTTTGTTTTACTTTACTACTTTTTTTATTTTTTATAGATAGGGTTATGTTATGACTCCCAGGCTTGTCTCAAACTCCTGGTCTCAAGTGATCCTCCTGCCTTGGCCTTCCAAAGTGCTGGGATGATAAGCAGGAACCACAAAGTCTGGTTAATTATTTTAATTTGTTTTTTATTTTATTTTAATTTACTATTTTATTTATTCATTTTGTAGAGACAGGGTTTTGCTATGAGGCCCAGGGTAGTCTCAAACTGCTGGCTTCAAGCGATCCTCACTCCTCAGCCTCCCAAAGTGCTAGGAAGACAGACAGAAACCAATAAGTCTGGTTAATTATTTTACATTCTGTTTTATTTTACTTTTTACTTTATTTTACTATTTTTATTTTTATTTTTTTTAGAGACAGGGTTTTACTATGACTCCCAGGTTTGTCTCAAACCTCTGGCCTCAAGCTATGCCCCTGCCTCAACTTGCTAATGTGCAGGGATAACAGACAGGAACCACTAATTTTGGCTAATTATTTTATATTATTTTACTTTATTTTATTTTGCATTATTATTTAACTTTTTATTTTGAAGAGACCAGGTTTTGCTAGGAGGCCTAGGCTAGTCTAAACTCCTGGCCTCAAGTGATCCTCATGCCCCAACCTCCCAAAGTGCTGGGATGCCTAGCAGGAACCACTAAGTCTGGCTAATTATTTGATTTAATTATTTTATCTTATTTTTTAATTTTACTGTAGCATTCTTTTTATTATTTAGAGACTGGGTTTTGCTATGACTCCCACTCTTGTCTCAAACTTCTGGCCTCAAGTGATCCTCCTGCCTTGGCCCTCAAAATGCTGAGATGACAGGCAAGAACCACTAAGTCTGGCTAATTATTTTAATTCATTTATTTTTTATTTTTTAAATTTTATTTCAAGTTAATTTAATTTGCTATTTTATTTATTCATTTTGTAGAGGGGGGGTTTGGCTATAAGGCCCAGACTAGTCTCAAACTGCTGGCCTCAAGCAATCCTCCTGCCCAAGCCTACCAAAATGCTGGGAAAACAGACAGAAACAACTAAGTCTGGCTAATTATTATATGTATTTTATTTTATTTTACTTTACTATATATATTTTTTTAATTCCTAGAGACAAGGTTTTGCTATTAGATCCAGGTTAGTCTCAAACTCCTGACTTCAAGGAATATTCCACCTCTGGCCATCCAAAGTGCTGAGATGCCAGGTAGAAATCACTAAATTTGACTAATTGCTTATTTTATTTAAATTTACTTTACTATTTTAATTTTTTATTTTGTAGAATTAGGGTTTGGTTATGACTCCCAGGTTTGTCTCAGACTCCTGGCCTCAAGGGATCCTCCCACCTCATCCTCCCAAAATGGTGAGTTGATAGCGAGGAACCACAAAGTCTGGCTAATTATTTTATTGTATTTTATTTTGCTTTATTTTATTTTAAATTACTTTGTTTTATTTTATTTTAATTTAATTTACTATTTTTATTTTTTATTTTGTAGAATCAGGGTTTTGCTATGACTCCCAGGTTTGTCGCAAAGTTCTGGCCTCAAGCGATCCACCTGCCTCAGCCTCCCAAAGTGCTGGGAAGATAGCCAGAAATGACAAAGTCTGGCTAATTATTATATTTATTTCATTTAAATTTATTTTTTATTTTAATTCATTTAATTTAATTTAATTTTACTTTATTTTTTTTTTTTTGGAGACAGGGTCTTGCTATGAGTCCCAGACTAGTCTCAAAATTCTGGGCTCAAGCAATCCTCCTGCCTTGGCCTCCCAAAGTGCTGGGTTGACAGGCAGAAACCACTATGTCTGGCCAATTATTTTAATTCATTTAATTTTATTTTACTTGACTTTTTTTTTATTTTTACATTTTAGATTTCTACGAGGACCAGGCTAGTCTCAAACTCCTGGACTCAAGCGATCTTCCCACCTTGGCCTTCTAAAGTTCAGATATGACAGGCAGGAACCACTAAGTTTGGCTAATTATTTTATTTTACATTTTTATTTTATGCCATTTTATTTTATTCTACTTTATTATTTTATAATTTTTATTTTGTAGAGACAGGGTGTTACTAGGAGGCCGAGTCTAGACTATCCTCCCAGACTAAAGCGATCCTTTTGTCTCAGCCTACCAAAGTGCTGGGATTCCAGGCAGGAACCACTAAGTCCGGCTAATTATTATATTTATTTTATTTTAATTTTTTTATTTTAATTCATTTTATTTTACTTTACTATGTTATTTTTAAAATTTTTTTGGAGACAGGGTTTTGCTATGAGTGCCAGGCTTTTCTCAAACTCCTGGCCTCAAGCAATCCTGCCTTGGCCTTCCAAAGTGCTGAGATTACAGGCAGGAACAACTAAGTCTGGTAAATTATTTCAATTTATTTTGTTTTATTTTGCTCAACTTTTTTATTTTTATTTTTTAGAGATAGGGTTTTCTATGAGGACCAGGCTAGTCTCAAACTCCAGGAGTCAAGAGATTCTCCCACCTTGGCCTCCTAAAGTGCAGGCATGACAGGCAGGAAACTCTAAGATTGGCTAATTATTTTATTTTATGTTATTTTGATTTATTTTATTTTCATTTTACCTTGTGATTGTATTGTTTTATTTTGTAGAGACAGGGTGTTACTAGGAGACCCAGGCTAGTCTTAATTCCAGGCCTAACGAGAACCTTCACCTCAGCCTCCCAAAGTGCTGGGATGCCAGGCAGGGACCATTAAGTCTGGCTAATTATTGTATTTATTTTATTTTATTTTACTTTACTATCTTAACTTTTTTTATTTTGTTAAATCAGGATTTTGCTATGACTCCCAGACTTAGACTCCTGGCGTCGAGATATGCTCCTGCCTCAGCCTGCTAAAATTTAGAGTTGAGCGACAGGAACTACTATGTCTGGCTAATTATATTTTATTAGTTTAGTTTAGTTTACTTAACTGTATTTTACTTTATTGTTTTATTTTTTAGAGAGAGGGTTTTGCTATGACTCCCAGGCTGGTCTCAAACTCCTGGCCTCAAGTGATCCTCCTGCCTCAGACACCTAAAGTGTAGGGTTAAGAGACAAGAATCACTATGTCTGGCTAATTATACTTTATTTTATTTTATTTTATGTTACTTTGCTTTCTACTTTACTTTACTTTACTATATTATTATTTTATTTTGCAGTGACAGGTTTTTCCAGTGAAGCACAGGTTAGTCTCAAAAACCTGGCCTCAAGACATCCTCCTACCTTGGCCTCCCAAAATGGTGGGAAGACAGCCAGAAACAACTAAGTCTGGCTAATTATTGTATTTATTTCATATTAATTTCTTTTATTTTGTTTTAATTCATTTAATTTAATTTTATTTTACTTTATCATTTTATTTTTTTAATTTGGGAGTACAGGGTTTTGCTATAGTTCCAGGCTAGTCATCAACTCCTGGACTTAAGCAATCCTCCCACCTTGGTCATCCAAAGTGCTGGAATGAAAGGCAGGAATCACTAAGTCTAGTCAATTATTTTAATTTATTTTATTTTGTTTTAATTAATTTAATTTTATTTTATTTTGTTTTATTTTACTTGACTATTTTTCTGATTTGTATTTTTCAGAGATAGGATTTTCTATAAGGACAAGGTTAGTCTCAAACTCCTGACCTCAAGCAATCCTCCCCCCTTGGCCTCCTAAAGTGCAGGGGTGACAGGCGGGAAGCACTAAGTTTGACTAATTATTTTATTTTATGCTGTTTTTTTGTTTGTTTGTTTTACTTTGTGATTATATATTTTTTTATTTTGTATACACAGGTATTGCTAGGACACCCAGGCTAGTCTAAACTCCAGGCCTAAAGAGTTCCTTTTTCTCAGCCTCCCAAAGTACTTCAATGCCAGGCAGGAACCACTAAGTCTGTCTAATTATTATATTTATTTTATGTCAATTTATTTTATTTCATTTTATTTTACTTTATTATTTTATTTTATTTTTTAGAGACAGGGTTTTGCTATGGTTCCCAGGCTGGTCTCAAACTCCTGGTCTCAAGTGATCCTCCAACCTCAGCCTCCTAAAATGTAGGGATGAGAGACAGGAAACACTATGGCTAATTATATTTTATTATTTTAGTTTATTTTAGTTTAGTTTAGTTTACTTAACTTTATTTTACTTTACTATTTTATTTTTTTTATTTTTTAGAGACAGGGTTTTGCTACAACTCCCAGACTGGTCTCAAAATCCTGGCCTCAAATGATCCTCCTGCCATGGCCTCCTAAAGTGTAGGGTTGAGAGACAGGAAACACTATGTCTGGCTAATTATATTTTATTATTTTATTTTACTTTACTTGACCATATTAGTATTTTATTTTGTGGAGGCAGGTTTTTCCAGTGAAGCCCAAGCTAGTCTCAAAAACCT
>NW_006962559.1:0-3280 GCF_000164805.1 Carlito syrichta
CCTGCAGTTGGTGCCCCAGTGACAGGTTCCCCACTGATTAACATTCTTTTGTGATGGGAGCCCAGTGACCCATATTCACCATAATGGATACCAAACTTACTGGTTGTCTTCTGTGATACGAGTCCCATTGGCTGAGCCTCCACTTAATGGGTGCTCAGTGACTACCCAGTAACTATATCTGCGATGTTTGTTCCAGTCACTGACATTTCTCCATAATGGGTTCCCCAATGACTGTCCCTCCTCTGTGATGGTTGCCCCAGTAACTGATCCTGTTTTTCCCCTCTCCCAGTGACTGGTCCTCTTTTGTGATGGATTCCCCAGTGACTAAACCTCTTCTGTGATCTATGCCCCAATGATGGGACCTACTCTATGATGTGTGCCCTAGTGATTATCGCTCATCCATAGTGGAGACACCAGTGACTGGCCCTCCTTTGTGATAGGTTCCCCCATTGAATCGCCCGCCTGTAATGGGTGACACAGTCACTGTGGTATGTGCCCCAGTTAATGGTCATCATCCATAATGGGTGAGCTAGTGACTGTCCCTACTCTGTGTCAATGACACTATCATTCTTCTTTGATGTGTTCCTTTGTGACTGGTCCTCCTGTGACCTGGTTTTCACAGTGGCAGGCCTTGCTTTGTGAAGGGTGCCATAGTGACTGATCTTCCACTGTATTGGGTGAGCCAGTACCTGGTCCCTTTTCTGCGATAGCTGACCCAGTACTGACACTCATTTGTGATGTGTTCCCAAGGACTAGGCCTCATATGTGAGGGGAGTTGCTTTGATTTATCCTCTTCTGTGATCAGTGCCCAGTGAATGACTCTAATCCAGTGTATGCCCACAATGACTTGCACTCCAATATAATGTTTGCCTCAGTAACTAGTTTTCTTCTGTTATGAGTTTCTCAGTGACTGGTCCTTCTCTTTTATGGTTGCCTCAGTGACCGACTGTCTTCTGTGATCATTGCACAGCCTCTCCTATGTGATGAGTGCCTCAGTGACTGGCTCTCATCTATAATGGTCACCCCAGTGACTGGCTCTTATCTGTGACGTGTCCCACAGGGAGTGGCATTATTCTATGTTGTGTCTTCCAGTGAGTGCCCCTCCTGTATTATATGTACCCAAGTGACTCACTCTCCTCCATAATATGTGTCCCCATCACTTGTCTGCTTGTGATGAATCCTCAAGGAACTGGCACTCCTCTGTTATAGGTGCTCAGTGACTACTCCTCCTATGTGATGGATGCCCCAATAAATACACCTTTTCTGTGACGGATGCTCCAATTGATTGCCTCTTTCCTGTAATGTATGCCTCGGCAACTAGCCTTCTTCTGTGAAGGCTGCCCCAATGACTACCCCTTCTTCCTAGTAGGCGGTCCAGCGACTGGCTCTCCCCTGCATTGGATTATCCAGTGACTGGGCCTTCTCTGTAATGGATGACCAAGTAACTGGATCTCTTCTGTGTCTGATCCTCTACTAACTGGTGCTACTTCATAATGTGTGTCCCAGTGACTGGTCTCCTCTAGAAAGAGTGTCCCAGTGTCTTTATCTCCTCTGCAATGTGTGCTGCAGTGAATTACT
The DNA here is from genome assembly GCF_000164805.1 of Carlito syrichta. Classification (NCBI taxonomy): domain Eukaryota; kingdom Metazoa; phylum Chordata; class Mammalia; order Primates; family Tarsiidae; genus Carlito; species Carlito syrichta. Next base: position 1,579 of record NW_006962559.1, read on the forward strand.
CTTCTATGGAATAGGTGCAACAGTGAAAGTCCCTTCTCTGTGATTAGTGACTGATTACTAGACCTTCTCTATGATGGATGTCCCAGTGACTGGGCCAGCTCTGTGATGAGTACGTCATTGATTGTCCCTCCTCTGAGATGGATGTCCCAGTGACTAATCCTCCCCAATAATGTGTTCCCCCTATGACTGGCCTGCATCTGTTATGGGTGCACTAGTGACTGGTCCTCCTCTGTTATCAGTTCCCAGTGATTGGTCCTTTTCTGAGATGCTTGTTCTAATTACTGACAATCTTGAGACAGTGACAGACCCTTCTTTGTGATGGGTGCCCCAGTGACAACACCTCCTCTCTTATGGGTGTCTCAGTAGCCGACCCTCCTGTGCAATCTGTGCCCTAGTATCTGGCTTGCCTTTTTGATGGGTGATCTAGGGACTGACTCATTCTGTAATGGGTGTCCCATTGACTGGTTCTCTTCTGTGATGTTTTCCCAAGGATTAGCCTTCTTCTGTGATGGGTTCCCAATTGACTGGGTCTTCTCTATGATGTATGTTACAATGACTGGGCCTCCCCCATAATGAGTGTCCCAGTAAGAAGGCCTCCCCTGTGACGAGTACCTCAGTGACTGACTCTCCTCTTCTGTGATGGGTGCCCCAATGATTACTTTTCCTCTGTGATTGCTGCCCCAGTGATTGGGTTTCTTACATAATATGTTCTCCAGTGACTTACCTTTCTCCACTCTGGGTGCTCCAGTGATTGGAACTCTTCTGTTGTTTATGCCTCAGTGTATTACCTTCCACCATAATGAGTTCCTTAGTGATCACCCTTTCTGTGATGGGTGCACCAGTAACTGACTGTTCCCCAATGGGTAACCCAGTAACTTGTGCTCCATGTAATGTGGGTCTTCTGTGACGGTTGCCCCAGTGACTTGTCCTTTCTTTGATGGGTGCCTCAATGTCTTGCTCTCCTCTGAGATCAGTTCTCCAGAGACTGGTCCTCCTCTGTGATAGGTGCCCTAGGGAAAAGTCTTCATGTGTAATCAGTGTCCCAATGTGTAGCCCTCCTCCATATTGTGTACCCCCAGTGACTCACTCTCCTCTGTGAGGAGTGCCCGTGTGACTGGATTTCCTTTGCAAACAATACACCAGTAAATGGTTTTCCTCTAAGATGAGTGCACAAGTGATATTCCCTCCTTTGGGATTGGTGTCTCAGTGAAATTGTAATGTGTGCCCTGCTTCAGGACCTCATGTGTGATAGGTGCCCGAGTAACTAATGTTCCTTTGTGATGGTTCCCTGTGACTGGTACAATTCTGTGATGGATGCTCTGGTGACTGACCATATTCTTTGATGCCTGGCCCAGTCACTGTCCCTCTTCCATAGTGGATGCCTTAGTTACAGGTCCACCACTGTGATAAGTGCTTCAGTGACTAGGCTTCCGTTGTTATGGGTGCCCAGTGTCTGGTCTCCTCCATATTGGGTGCCCTAGTCACTAGCCCGTCACTGTAATGGGAATCCCAGTAACTTGATCTCATCCATAATGAGTGCCCCAGTGACAAGCCCTCCTTTGTGTTGGATGTCTCAGTGACTGGCCCTTCTGTCTTATGTTTTTTCCAGTGATTTAGTCTGCTCCATTAAGGACTCCCCAGTGACTGACCCTTTTCTATGGGTCAAAGTGACATTGCCTCTTCTTCTTTGGGTGTCCCTGTG
>NW_006962560.1:0-2581 GCF_000164805.1 Carlito syrichta
CAAATCAGATAAATTATATGTTTTTTGAATTTTGATTGGATTGCAATACTCTCCAAGGGAAGTCCACAAAAATAAAAGTACCTCAAGACAGGAAGAGGAACCAGGAAATGAAGTGGTGAGTTGCCATTTTGAAAATGAATCAGAAGACTTCAGGCAAGATGGCGGTGGGGCAATGTGGTCTATGAAACCCTCCTCAAAGGAGATTTGCAGTGGGCCTCTGGCTCTCTCCCAGGGTGCTGTGGACCCTAACCCTAACATCGCAGCCTGCTCTTCACAAGGAGTTCAACCGTTGCCACCACTGGGGCATCATAGCAGTCTGGACAGCCACTGCAGCGCAGACACAGCAGCCACTGACACCACCACCACTGCTGCTGTTGCTGCGGCCTCCATAACGGCCATAGCACATTGCACCAACTGGGCCAGATCCACGACTTCAGTCCTTGAAGCCCCTGCAGGCAAGATCTGCTGGGATCACTGCCACCTCTCCTTTTACTGAGACGTCCTGCCCACTGTGATTCTCCTGCCGTGTGCCCTGAGGCCGGCTTCCATCTCCAGCCTCTGCTGGTTCCTGTCCAGCCCCAACCCCTCTGAGGAGAGAGCTGAGATAGCACCACCTGCTGGCGATTCAAAGTAACAACACCAAAACCGGGAGAAACAAGCTTGAAAAACAGACAGGCCAGAGTGGTGAATGGAGGGTGATCTGAACTGTCCTTCACAGCAGATCAGGGGCAACTGACCCTAACTGAAAACTAATTTACCAGCTTGAAAAGAAAGTTAGAAATCAGAGCTGAAAGGACATTGGACTTAAACAAAAAGTCTCAGAGTGTGCTTGATTGGTTCTGTTAGTTTAATGACTTAATTCTATTCCTACTGTATTGTTCCTATTTTTTTCTTTTTTTCTCTTCCTTTTCTTCTATTTCTTCTCTCTGTAAACCATATCTTTGTATAGAGGAACAGCACACAAATAAGGTGGTTGGTTAGCTTGTATGTTAGCATCATTGTATGTTTTATATTTTTTGTATGGGAGTTGGGTTGTCTGTAGCTGTGGTCTATTGTTTTTATCTGTTTCAGTATAGGTCTCTCTCTCCATTTGTTGGCGCACTTGTTTGTTTCCCCCCTTACTTCTCTATCTCTCCACCCCATTCTTCAACCCACTGTCTGCTCCATTCTCTTCCCTTCTCTTTCCTCTGCTAACCACATTTTATTTCAAGGAGTAAAACTACAGCCCCATTGCATGGACAGATTCCAAGGCAGTGGGAAGTGGGTTTCAGATTATCCATACACCTGTCAGCAAATACTAAGACCTGCAGATCGATTTTCAATCACAGCTCCCCCTTTAAGTAAATCTCAAAACTGCAAAAAGAACCCCCCAACTTACAGTGCAACTCCAGAATTGAACAAAAAAGAGGGCATACATAAAGAATAGGAGATTGAAGAAACAGAAGTAAAACTAATCCCTCCACCCCTGAATGACAGAATTAAAGAAGGCAGTGACATGGAGGGAGGGAAAAAGTAGGGAGGGGAAAAACTGCACAAATGAAGAAAAACCAAAAGAAGAATATACGTCTCACACAGACCCCTGGGAGATCAGACACTGAGAAAACAGATTTTGGAACACAAACAATGAGGAGCCCCAAGAATGACTGGTCACATGCAACAAATCCAGACATCAAGACATTAATAGAAAGAATTAAAAAAATTGAGGAGAGACAAGAGGAAAATAGAAAGAAGCTATGTCAGAAATAACAACAGTAAAGAATATTGTGATGGAAATAAATAACAAACCAATAAGCATGGAAAGCAGAATTAGCCAAGCAGAAGAAATAATCTCAGAGCTCGAAGACCAAAACACAGAAATAACCCAAACTGTCAAAAGCATAGAAAAGATGCTCAAAAAGACAGAAAAAAACCTGCAAAAGATGAATGATCACTTCAAGAGAACAAACCTAAGATTAATTGGACTTCCTGAGGAAGAAAGAGAAACAGAGTTCACACTGGAACAAAGATTTCATATAATCATTCAAGAAAACTTCCCTCGTCTCATCAAGGATGAAAAAATTCAAACACAAGAGATTCAGAGAACTCCTGCAAGACAACAAATGAGAACACCAACTCACAGACACATAATAATTCGCCTAAACAAAGTAGCTATAAAAGAAAGAATCCTAAAGGCAGCAAGAGAAAAAGGCCAGACTCCCAACCAGGGAAGACCAATTAGAATAGCAGCAGATTTATCCACAGAAACACTTCAGGCTAGGAAAGCCTGGAGCCTTATCTTCAAAGTTCTAAAAGATAAACAATTTCAACCAAGAATAACCTACCCAGCCAAACTAAGCTTCATTAGTGAGGGAGAATTGAAATCATTTCCAGATATCCAATCCCTAGGAACCTACACTGCCACCAGACAACCTCTACAAGAAACACTTAAGAAAGTACTGAACACAGAAGAAAAAGAATAAAGAACAACAACATTCTTCACAAGAGTACAGGCAAAGGATTAAAAACACACATGAGCCAACTCCAAAACCCAAAGAAAGACAACAAACAAACAGGAACAACTCTGTAATAACCTATGACAGGG
>NW_006962561.1:0-1515 GCF_000164805.1 Carlito syrichta
GGGAGGTTTCAAAGGTGGCCACTGGTCACATCTATCCTAAACCTTTGGCCACACGTCCCAGAAGTCCAGTCTCCACCCTCCACACTCGTACCCCATGGCAAAGATGTGTTTGAGCTCACAGAACAGATGGCCCAATTTAGGGTGGCTGTTGGGCACAGAGCGAGCAAAGAGGACCCCCAAAGCTGAGGCCATCCAAGGTCCGATCAATGGTCCACCACCTTCGGGCAGGGAGATGGCTCCTTCCTCTCCTGATCACTCCATCCTCCCCCATCCACGTTGTCATTTCCCTGGGGAGCCATTACGCCCATCATGACACACGTGGGATGCATCCTTGTTACTGCTGGAGCCTCCGTCAATGGGGCTGGAGTGTGGTGGCACAATCGTGGCTCCTGGAGCCTCTACCTGCAGGGTCAGGCGATCCTCCCACCTTGACCCTGAACAGTGGAGACTCAGTGGACCTTCACACCTAACCCGATTTTGGGACCTCTCACTGAGATGAGCTCTGACCAGATCGTCTGGGGTGCTCTCTGGCCCCTGGGCTCAGACAACCTCCCACCTCTGCATCCCAGGGCATGGGGCTGACAGCTTTGAGCCATGGTGCTTGACCTGGACTCATACATTTGTCAACATGAATGATGCAAAGGAATACCCCAGGACGTAGGCCACCACATCACTTGTAGTCGTTACCATGGGTGTCACCACATGTGACTCCAGTGTTCACATTCTGGGGAATGACGAGTTCTCACTACGTGGCCCAGGCTGGTCTCGAACTCCTGGGCTCCAGCAGTCCCCTGCCTCGGCTTTTCAAAGTCACAACCCTATTTTCTGTCCATTGACGGTCTTTCGGAAACACTAGTCCCAAGGCTGGGCCTCCTTCCAAAATGATCTCTGTCTGATCATGATGATCACAACTCCTACACAAATGAATGCTCTTTATTTTCCTTTTTTCCTTTTCCCCTTTTTTTCTTTGAGTTGGTGTCTCACTGCATCGCCCAGGCTGGAGCATGATGGCTCTCCTAGCCACTGCAGACTTGGCCCATGGGGCTTAGGTGAGATTTTTCCCAGCCTTCTGAGGAGCCAGAACTACAGGTGTGTGCCACCAGGCCAATTTATTTCTAATGGAGGGTAGAGATGAGGACTTGCCAAGGTTCCTGGGTGGTTCTTGGCCTGCAGGCTTGGGCTGGCCACTAGTCTAGGCCTCCCAAAGCACTGGGATGACGAGGCTTAGCCCCTGAGCTCGGTCTTAATCCTTCATCAAAAGTGAACCAGAAGACCTGTCATGGCAGCCCACACCTGGAATCCCTGCACTCTGTGAGCCCAAGATGGGAGGATGGCTGGAAAGTAGATCCCAAGGCCAGCCCAGTTTACACAAGGAGACCCTGTCTCTGCACCCTTCCAAACAGGTGGTCTGGGTTGGAGGTTCCAGTCATCCTGGCCAATCCTGAGGCCTAGGCGGGATGATCACCAGAGTCTGCAATTTGGAGACTGTCAATGAACAACAGTCATGTCCCTAGG
>NW_006962561.1:2308-7128 GCF_000164805.1 Carlito syrichta
AGCCTCGTGGTGGTGACCCGAGAGGTGTTTTGTAACCAGGTGTGGGGGCTCACGCCAGTCATCTTGGTGATCTGGGCGGCCGAAGAGAGAGGATGGCCTGAGACCCAGGTTTGAGACCAACTCGGGCACCTTGGTGATACCTCCTCTCTACAAGAAGCCAAAAAATTGAGCCAAGCATGGTGGTGCATGCTTGTCGTTCTGGCCACTCATGAGTCTGAAGCATGAGGATTGTCGGGACCCAGCTGGTGGAGGCTGTGTTGGCTGAGAGCAGGCTCCTGGGCTCCAACCTGGGAGCAAGAGATGGACTCTGAATCAGAATAATAATATCATCCACAACCACCACCACTACCTCAGACCTGGCTCAGGGGCTCCTGGCCCTTCAGAGCCCCAGGCAAGTGGACAGCCTGTGCCTGCGGGTTCGATACCAGCCCGGAACACAGGGAGATACCTCGTCTCAGCCATCAGAAATAAATACAAATATTACCCGGGTGTGGTAGTGGAGACCTGTGGTTCCAGCCACTTGGAGGGCCGAGGCAAGAGGATCATCTGAGCCTGGCAGGTGGATTCCACGGTGTTCTTCAGCATGCCCCTGCACTCTGGGCTGGGTGACAGCATGGGATTAAGACTCTAAATAATAATAATCACCATCACCAACACCACTACCACTACTGCCACCTAGCGTGAGGTGTCACCCTCAGGAATGGGAGAGGAAAAGGCACTTTCTGACCTGTCGTTCATGGGAGATTTCAAAGGGGGCCACTTGTCACATCCGTCCCACGCCTTTGGTCAAGTGTATCCACCCTCCACACACATGCCCCACAGCAAAGACGTGTGTGAGCTCATGAAACAGACGGCCCTGAGCTAGGGTGTCTGTTGGTCACAGAGTGATCAAAGCGGTCTGGCATTGCCATGGCCATCCCAGGTTTCGGTTGCCCTGTCTGTCACTTATGCATTGGGGGATGGCCCCTACGTCCCTGATCACTCCAGTGTCCCCTGCCAATGTGGACCTTTTCCTGGGGAGCTGTGGATGCCCATTATGATGCAGGTGGAAGAGTCTTTTTTGTCACCAGAATCTCTCTTGGCCAGGCTGGGGCACAACAGCATAATCATGGCTCCCAGGGCCTTGATATCTGTGGCTCAAGTGTCCTGTCTCCCGACACCCAAAGTAACTGGGACTCTGGGGGCCACCATGTCTGACTCATTTTGGGGACCTTTCACTGATAGGACGTCTGCCATATCGCCCAAGCTGATCTCCAACTCCTGATCACAGGCAATCTCCCACCTCAGGCTCCAAGGGTGCTGGGCTGATGGCCATGAGCCATGGTGCCCATCCTGGACTCACATGTCCTGTCACTGGGGATGACACAAGGGAATGCCCAGGGATGGAATCCACTGAATTCCGTGTCACCACCCATGACTCCATTGTTTGTTTTCTGGGGCAGAATGGGGTCTCACTACATGTCCCAGGCTGGTCCCAATCTCCATAGCTCCAGCTGTACCCCACCTTAGCCTCCCAAAGCCACATCCTGATTGTCTGCCAGTCAAGGGTCTTTTGGGAACTCTAGACCGAAGCTGGGGCTTCCTTGCCAAATGATCTCTGTCTGTTCATGATTATCCAAACACCATACACAAATGAATGTTATTTTTCTTTTTCCTTTTTTTCTTTGAGTCGGAGTCTCTGGTGAGCCTTTCCCTGGCCTTCCAAGGAGCCGGAACGCCAGGCACATGCCACTATGCATGGCTCATTTGGGATGGAGGGTAGAGATGAGGTCTCATCGAGGTGCCTGGTCAAGTCTCAGAGTGCAGACTCTCGCCGGCCACTGGCCTAGGCCTCCCAAAGTGCTGGGATGAGGAGACTGAGCCCACAGACGCGATCTTGGTCATTCATAGAAAATGAATCAGACGGCCTGGCATGATGGCACACACCTGGAATCCCCGTGCTCTGGAAGGCTGAGGCAGAAATTTGGCTGGAGCCCAGGAGTTCAAGGCCAGCCTGGGCCACACAGGGAGACACTGTCTCTGCACCCATATGAACAGGGGGTCTGGGAACAATGTACCTGTCATCCCGGCCACTCCAGAGCCAGAAGGGGGAGGATTGTCAGAGCTCACAATTTCAAGGCTGGTGGTGAATAACGATGTGACTCCAAGCCCCAGCCTGGGCCACAGGCCAGACCCTGTCTCCAAAAACATCAGAATCATACACAGATTCTCAACTGCTTGTGGTGTGTTCATAGGGCGACTGGCTTTAGAGCCAGGAAAAATGGGTTTGTCCCCAGGTGAGGGATATAACCCGGGTATTTCTTTGCAGAAATTCCTCATTGCCGAGTCAGAGCTTTGGACTGCTTGGGGCAAATTTCTAACCACGGAAAGGAGAGATGGCAGGAACCCGGCCAGAAAACCTCTGGAACTCACACTCCAGAGCAAAGGCAGCTATTGAGGGGGTTGGGGCTGGAAGGTGCCTAGCATGGGGGACCCTCACATTTCCGGGGGCAAAGGGGGAATGGAGTGAGGGCAGTAGGTTCGCAGGAGAATGGATTTCTCTCTCTCTCTCTTTCTCTCTTTCTTTCTTTCTTTTTTTCTTTTCTTAACTCACTAGGTTGCCCAGGCTCTCAAACCACTCAACTCAGGCCATCCTCTCAGCCTTGGCCTCCAAAACAGCTCGGATCACAGGCTTTCCATTTGTTTGACATCCTGGTCATACTACCTGGTCTTGAACTCTGGACTTGAGGCAATCTTCCCACCAAGCCCTGGCCTCAACCTAGGTTATCTGTTTTTTTCTTGGGGTTGAGGTGGGGGCTTCCTATGGCATCCAGCCTGGAATTAAGCTCCCAGTCTTGGGCCATCTTCACGTCTTGGCCTTCTTGAGTGCCAAGCAGACGGGTGTGAGTCACCTGACTGTCCCTACAACCATGAATGTTTGAGAGTCATGCCCTTTCTTTTCCTTGAGGCAGCCCCTGGGAGGAGAAAGTGGGTCCACCATGGGGAATGTGGTGGAGGGAAGGGTGGGCGCCCTGCTGGAGACATGACCCTGCACCAAGCACTCACGCTGGAGAGGGCTCGGCAGGCACCTCTGGCTGCCCTCTTTATGGTTCTGGGTCGTTGGAAGGGAGTGAGCCCCCATGTGGGACATCGAGAGGGGTGTGGAAGTGGGGTGCGGTGGCTCATGCCTGTCATTCCAGCACTCTGGGAGGCCAAGGCAAGAGGATGACCTGAGACGCCGGTTTCAAGACCAGTCTGGGCACCTTGGTGAGACCTCATCTCTACAAGAACCCAAAAAAATGAACTGAGCGTGATGGAGCATGACTGTCATTCCTGCCACTCAGGAGGTCATGGTGGGAGGATGACAGGAGCCCAGACAGTGGAGGTCATGGTGGCTGAGAGCGGGCCCTACACTCCGGCCTGGGTGACACAGCAGACTCCAACTCAGAATAATAATACCAACCACCACTACCATCACAACTACAGGCTGGGCTCAGGGGAACAGCCTGGCATCACAGCCCTTCAGAGGTGCAGGTGAATGGATGATCTGAGGTTGCGAGTTTGACTACAGCCAAGGACATGGGCTGAGACCTTGTCTCGGCCATCAAAAATAAATCCAAAGATTCGCCAGGCATATTGGCACAGGTCTATGGTTCCAGCCATTTGGGGATCCATGGCAGGAGGATTGCCTGATCCCGGCAGGTGGACACTGCAGTGTCCCTGAGTATGCCCCTGTGCTTCAACCTGGCTAACAGAGTGGTATTCTGACTCCAAATAATAATAATCACCACCACCACCCCTGCCACACAGTATGAGGTGTCAGTCTCAGGGATGAAAGAGGAAAAGTCACTTTCTGGTCTGTTATTTGAGGTAGGTGTCAAAGGGGCCCCCAGGAATGTCTGTCCAGAGTATATGATCAGGTGTCCCAGAAAGCCTGCCTCAACACTCCATACTTGGGCCCCACAGCAATGACGTATATGAGTCGGAACAGGTGGCCTAGAGCCAGGGTGGCCATCAGGCACAGTGCAATCAAGGCGCTCTGGCAATGCCTCGGCCAGCCCAGAGTCCAGACGCCATGTTTGCCACCTTCGGGCAGGAGGAGGGCCCATTTCTCTCCTGATCACTTCATTTTTCCCCACGTATGCAGACCTTTCCCTGGGGAGCCATGAACGCCCATCTTGATGCATGTGGAAGGCGTCTGTTTGGTGCTGAGTATCTGTCAGATGGGCTGGGGTAGGGCATCACAACATAGCTCCTTGGAACTCAACCTGTGGGGCACAGGAGACCCTCCCACCTCCATCCTTGAGCAATCAGGACTCCAGGGGCCACCATGCATGACCCAATTTTGGGGACCTCTATCCGAGACAAGATCTGGCCACATCGCCTGGGCTGGTCTCCAACCCCTGGGCTCAGGCAGCCTCCCACTTCAGCCTCCCAGGGCGCAGGACTGATGGTTGTGTGCCATGGTGCCCATCCTGGACACCTACATTCTGTTGCAAAGAAATGCCCCTGGATGGGTGCCACTGCGTCCCATGTAGCCAAGACTGTGGGCGACTGCCATGCATGACTCCAGTGTTTGCATTATGTGTAGTGACAAGGTCTCGTCACGTGGCCCAGGTTGATCTAGAAATCCCAAACTCCAGTGGTCCCTCTCCTCAGTCTCCCAAAGCCACAGCCTGATTGACTGCCGATCCACCATGTTTCAGGAATTCAGGGCCCAAGGCCTCCTTTACAAAGGATCTCTGTCTGTTCATGCTGATCCCAACTCCATACACAAATGGATGCTCTTGATTTTTTCCTTTTTTTCCTTTTTTTCTTTGAGTCAGAGTCTCACTCCATAG
>NW_006962562.1:0-4212 GCF_000164805.1 Carlito syrichta
ACGCAGACTTCCAACATTTGCTGAGGGTCTTGGAACATATTTTCTGTAGACATGTGGGAAATACCTGGTGGAAGGGTAAACAAGGAATTTATTTGGGCTGTAAAAAATTATACACGAGGAGAGAATATAGTATGTCAGCAATGATGGAAGAGCAAAAGAAATGGTCAGTATTTCAGAAATAAATACTGGATAATTTTTTCCTATTAAAAGTTAAAAAAATTCATAAACATAAAAACAAAACTGGTAACATTACCTGTATGTGAAGGAAGATTTCTGCCCCTGGGCCTCTTTTTTTAAAATGCACTAAAGTCATTTAAGAAAGTGTTAAAAGGACCAACCTCTTAATACTATCTATGCCGAGATGTTTGAGGGTGTTTATCAAGAAGCGGTGCTGGATTTTATCAAAAACTTTTTCTGCATCTAATGATATAATCATGTGGTTTTTGTTTTTACATCTGTAGATGTATTTAATTATGTTTATGGTCTTACAAATTTTGAACCAACCTTGCATTCTGGGGATGAAGCCTACTTGGTCATGGTAGATGATTTTTGAGATGTCTTGTTGAATCTGGTTTCCTAAGATCTTGTTGAGAATTTTAGCATCTATGTTCATCAAGGATATAGGCCTGTAGCTCACTTTCTTTGTTGGGTGTTTTCCTGGCTTGGGTATTAATGTGATGTTAGCTTATAAAATGACTTGCAGAGAATTCCATCTTTCTCAATCTCCTGGAATACTTTCAATAGGACTGGTATCAGTTCCTCCTTATATGTTTTGTAGAATTCTGCTGGAAAACCATCTGGTTCAGGCTTTGTTTTTTTTGTTGTTTGTTTGTTTTTTGGTAGGTAGTTTTCTTATGACATAGTTAATTTCCTGGATTGTTATTGGTCTATTTAGGCTCTCAATTTCTTCTTGTTTCAACCTAGAGAGGTTGTGTGATGTCAGAAAGTACTCATTTCCTTTAAGTTTTCACGTTTTTTTTCCATACAGGTGTACATAGTAGTATCTGATAATCTTTTGCATTTCTTCAGGGTCATATGTGACTTCATCTTTTGTGTTTCTTATTGTGTTTATTTGGGCTTTTTCTCTTTTTCTTGTTCAGACTAGCTGAGGAACTGTCAATCTTGTTTATCCTTTCAAAAAGCCAGCTTTTTGTTTCATTGATTTTCTGTATTATCTTTTTGTCTTTTATGTCCCAGATTTGGGCTTTTATTTTTGTGATCTAGATTCTTTTGCTGAAGCTAGGGTTTTGATGTTCTTCCTTTTCCAGCTTCCTTAGGTGACGTGTTAGGCTGTTAACTTGTCATCTTTCCATTTTCTTCATGTGCGTTTGTAGAGATATGAATTCCCCTATTACTACTGTTTTCATGGCATTCCAGAGATTTTGGTAAGATATTTTTCATTTTCATTTGTTTCCAGACACCTTTTAATCTCTGTTGTGATTTCCATGTTGACCTAGGAGTTGCTTAGCATCATGATGTTTAGTGTCCATGTCTTTGTGGGTTTGAGGGGAACTTTGGTGGTGTTAATATTTATTTTTATTCCACTATGTTCTGAGAAGGTGCACGGCAAAATCTCAATCTTATGAAATATGTTTATGCTTGATTTATGGCCAAAGATGTTGTTGATCTTAGAGTACTTTCCATGCAATAATGAGTAGAATATATTCTATGGTTGTTGGGTGGAGTGTTCTGTGGGTATCAATTAAGTCCATTTGGTCAAGGTTCACATTGAGTTTCTGGATCTCCTTGCTGATTTTTTGTCCTGATGATCTGTCTAGGGTTGTGAGTGGGGTATTAAAGTCCCCAGCTATGATAGTGTTAGAGTCTATATCTTTTTTTAAATTTGCCTAGAAACTGCTTTATGAAAGTTGGTGCTCCTATGTTTGGTACATATATGTTAAGGATGGATATTTCTTGTTGATGGATTGAACCTTTTATCATTATATAGTGACCTTCTGTATATTTTTAAATTTTTGATAGCTTAAATGGTATTTTGTCTGATATTAAGATCACAACTCCTGCTTTCTTTTGTGTTCCATTCACCTGAAATTTTGCCTCCCATCCCCTTACTTTCAGTCTGTAAGTATCCTTTCTGGTGAGATAAGTCTCTTGGAGACCATATATTGTTGCCTCATGATATCCATTTTGCCATTCTATGTCTTTTCAGTGGCACATTTAGTCCATTCACATGTGGGCTAATTATTGAAATGTGAGAGTTTATCCCTCTCATAAGGTTCTTATAGAGTTGTTGTTGTTACTGTTTGTTTATTGTCTTTCTTTTGATTTTGGGGTTGATTCGTGTGTGTTTTCAATCTTTTTCCTACACTCTTATGATGAACATTGTCTCTCTTTTTTCCCTTTCTTCTATGTTTAATACTTTCTTAAGTGTTTCTTGTAGAGGTGTCTAGAGGCTGCCTAAGTTCTTAGGGATTGAATGTCTGGGAAAGATTTTAGTTCTCCTTTACTGATGAAGCTTAGCTTAGCTGGGTAGGTTATTCTTGGTTGAAATTTATTATCTTTGGCAACTTTGAAGGTTGGGTTCCAAGTTCTCCTGCCCTGAAGTGTTTCTGTAGATAAATCTGCTACTGTTCTAATTGTTCTTCTCTAATATATAGTCTGACCTTTATCTCTTGCTGACTTTAGGATTTTTTTCTTTTATACCTACTTTGTTTAGGTGAATTATTATTATGTGTCTGGGAGTTGGTCTTCTCATTTGTTGTCTTGCAGGGGTCCTCTGAATCTCTTGTGTTTGAATTTTCACATCACTGATGAGATGAGGGAAGTTTTCTTATTAATTTAATGAAACATTTGTTCCAGGGTGTTCTCTGTCTCCCTCAGGAAATCCAATTGCTCTTAGATTTGGCCTCTTGAAATAATCACTCATCTCTTGAAGGTCTTGTTCTGTCTTTTTAAGCTTCTTTTCTGTTTTTGACAGTTTGCGGTAGTTCTATATTTTGTTTCTCAAGCTCTGAGATTCTTCTGCTTGGCTGATTCTGCTTTCCATGCTTATTAGTTTGCTATTTATTTCAATCACAGTATTCTTTACTGCTATCACTGTTATCAATTCCTTCCCATTTTCTTCTTGTCTCTCCTCAATTCTTTTTATTCTCTCTATTAATGTCTTGATGTCTGAGTTTGTGGTATGTGACCAGTTGTTCTGGGGGTCTTCATTATTTGCTTTCAGAAGTCTATTTTCTCAGTGTCTGACCTTCTAGGGGTCTGTGTGAGACCCATATTCTCCTTTTGGTTTTTTCTCCATTTGGTAGAATTTCCTCCCCACTTCCCCCCTTGTCTCCTTTTCTTCAATTCTGTTTTATAGGAATTGCAGGGTTGCTTTTACTTCTGTTTGCTCAATCTCCTATTTTCCTTTATGTGGATCCCCTAGCTTTGTTCAATTCTGAAACTGGACTGTGGGTTAGGGGCTGTACCTTTGGCAGTTTGGAGATTTAATTGAGGGGGAAACTGTGATTCAAAATCTATTTGCAGATCCCAGTATCCATGGACAGGTGTATGAATATCCTGGAACCCACTTCTCACTACCCTGCAATATGCCTATGCAGTGGGAGTATAGATTTGTTCTTTGAAAGCAAAATAAGGTAAGAAAAAGGAAAAGAATGGAAAAAGGGGGGAGAAAGAAAGGTGGAGAGAGATAAGAGTGAGAGGGAAAACAGACAAATGTACTAACAAATGAAAAGAGACACAGAGACAAAAAAGAGAGAAAAAAAAACCCTAAAACAGACAATCATACAAACACACAAGCCAACCAACCTCTCTATTGATGTACTATTCCCCTACACAAACAGGATACTAGGATCTGCAGATAGATTTTTGAGGCAAATTTTCAGATGAATGGAACACAAAAAGAAAAAAAGAAAAATCAGTAAAATAACAGAAACGATGAAAGTATGAAAATGGTATCAACAAGCAAAGAAGAGAGAGAAGAAGAAACAAAACAAAAATGAGCAAAGCAAACAGACAAAGAATAAAAATAAAATCAAAGAACCAAGCTAACTCTGAGTTCATTCCTGTGAGTCCAAAGTCCTTTCAACTCTGTTTCTAGCTCTCATCACAGGCTAGTAGGGTTGCTCACAGCTAGGGTCAGATGCCCCAGGTCTGCTGTGGAAGGAAGGTGGATCAGGTTTGGTCTCAGCCAGCTTGTTGCCTGTCAAATTTGCCACTCAGATCTGACCTGTCTGTGTCTGATCTAGCATG
>NW_006962563.1:0-7981 GCF_000164805.1 Carlito syrichta
TCCCTACTTGGTTTTCCCTATTTGTGATACAACTGAAGCTTTCTGACAGACCGATAATTCAGTCTCTCACAGCTTACTGGCTATACTGCATGTGAACATGAAAACTTTAAAAAATGATCTGGCACTTTGATTTTTAAAAAATGCTTTGAGAACCTTCACTGTTATTCTTTAAAATACATTATCTTGACTGAGATTCCCACTGACTCTCATTATTTTAAACCATTCTTTTGGGGAGATGTTTTAATTTGTTCCCCTTAGTAATCTGCAACCCGAGCATATAACACTTGAAAAGAAAATGAAAATTAAGGAGTGTCAGTTGTAAATGTGATGACAGTGATCATTTAAATTTGCCAACATACTAGTGGTTCCTTGGAATAAGTAGTTTGTCTGACTTGCAACTCAATAGTGTCAAAGTATCAAAATATAACATGTATAAACTATTTTTTCTTCAATTATTGAAAGCTTTTTTATGAAATGGAAAGGAGTTATTGTTGAAGCAGCTTCAGATTCATGTGACTATGTGTGTGTTTGTGTGTGAGTTCATAAGTGCATGCATCTGTGTACAGGTGCACATGTGTGTATGTTTTGTGTGTGTGTGTGTGTGTGTGTGTGTGTGTGTGTGTGTGTGTTTCTATCACCATGAAAGTACAATGCTCACTCTACATAAGTGACTCCCAAATTAATGAATCATGAAGTAGAAGCCTAAAGTCAGATCCATGGCTACTGTGTGGTTCTTATTACCTAAAACTGACAACCTTCTTTTTTGGGGGGAGGAGGATATGCCATCCTTCCCTAAATCATCAATAAAAATACACTCTCTTCCAGAATCTCAGAGGGAGCATAAAGACAACTGTATTAAAGGGAGATCAGAGACAACAATTTCCCAAGGAGAGGATGCTATGGTTTGAATGTGTCGCCTCCAAAATTTAGTCTTGCCATTGGGATAATATTAAGAGACAGAGCATTTAAGAAGTGATTAAGCTGTAAGGACTCTTTCCTACTTAATAGGACTAAGACCCTTATAAAAGAGACTTCAGGCAGTGTTCTACTAACTTATTATCTTCTCCTTGTGCTTTCTGCCATGTGAGGACACAGAAAGAAGGTCCTTACCAGACACCAAATGTTGTTGCCTTGATGTTGGACTTCTCTGCCTCTAGACCTTTGAGAAATAAATGTATTCTTTTAAAAAATAAAGTATCCAGTCTCAGGTATTCTGTTACAGGAGCAGAAAACAGACTAAGATAGAAACTTGGGGATAAACAGCACAGATGCAAACTCTCCACTGAAGCTCTACAACATTTGTATGCATCTTTCTCTTCCCATTCCTCTGTCAACCTCTCAAGACCAGACAGGACTACATCCTACCATAGTTTCTTTCTGGACTTCCTATTTAATGCCAGAGCTAATTACCACTCAATAATGGTGTTTCTCAATCAGATATTTCTTCATCCAAAACAGAAAAATAAAAAGTGACTTGGAATGCTTGTTAAATCAGAATCAAAAAAACCAAATATCACAAGAAAGAACAATGAATCAGATAATTCATATTAAAAATTAGTGCTACTCTACCTAAATATCCTAAATTCTAATCTCAGTTATAATTGCCAGTTTGACTTTTCTAAAGTGTAGTGTTTTGCATGTAAATTGCCAACCCCCTCCACTGTTTATCATAGAGAAGATTGAATTTGTGCAGAAACAAATAATCATTGTCTTCTAGTTATTATCAGCTTGTAGCAAAATGAGTAATAATAAGTAAGATTTATTGAGTGCTTATTATACCAGATAAGATTTCGTCTGTTTTTCATGTGATTTATCTCATTTAATCATTATTTGCACTGGCTGCAATCTATACAAGGATGACAGATGACAAAAGTGAGGAAATGAGAGATTAAATAACTGGCTTCGCTTTTATATGGTGTAAGTAGGCGATAAAGAAGACAGAATGGCCCCAGAATTCACATGCTTGACTACTATACTCTATACCTATATCTTAAATTTGTTATGTGCTCTAAACTATCCCTACAGGATAGACAAGAGAAGCAATTAGTAATTTACTCACAATTTCTAAATTATAGATTTTTTTGTTGTTGTTCAAGGTGCTGGAAATTTTCCACTACCCTCCTACACTATTCCTTTTGACAAGCTTCCTGGTTGGACTCCAGCTGGGTGAGTCTTATATGTTTTTTCTAAACCTCTTTAATTCTTATAGGCCATTTTTTTATTACTTACACTACTATCTATTTCCTTCTGTCTTTGTTCACAGTTCCTTCCCAGTTCCAACATATTTTTTGTTAAAATGATTATGACCAATGTTCTGCTGCATTACTTACCAACCATTATAAACATCTACATTTCTATGTGGGATCCATAAATTAATATTGGTTGTGGTAAATGAAAATATCATTCTGGAACACATGCAAGTTGGCATCTCTATGTCTAATTTATGTTTTTGTAGTCCGTGTCATGGTTTAATGTGAAAAAATTGAGCCGATGCTTCTCTTTATTTTGCTATAAGCTGCTAATAACAAAAATGAAGGTTTTTGCACTTCTGATATTTTTGCATAAATCCAGTTGTCTCTGTGATAAACAGTCAAGAAGTGTAACAATTAACTTGTAACAATTAACTTTTATATATATACACCCTAGAAAAGTCAACCTCATATTACATCTGAGATTAGAACTGAGGACACTTAAGGAAGATAGTGAACCTGAATTTTTAATATCAATTATCTGATTCCTTGTGCATGTTTTTACTTAGCGCAGTTTTGCTTTAGCTAATGTTCCAATTGAAATTTTTCTGTGATCATATAGTTGGCCAACTTTTTCTGATTTGCTCTCTCTTCTTCCTGTTTATCAAGATCCTTCTTGCACACATTACCCTCTGAACATGTGCTTTTATACATGTGCATTTTTAAAGATAGAATGCATTTTGGAAAAAAAAACTGACATATCAAGCAACAATTCATCACATCCCACATTGAAAGCAATGAGGCTGCTTCAAAAATCAGTGCTTGGGCTGCCTTAATGCTGCGGATCATTTCACAGCCTGACAAGTAAATCCTACAATAATCCATCTTGCTGTGACAGGGAGATACAGCATCTTATATTTTAATAATATCCCAAGGAAAAACAGCTCTACCTCTCAGTGGAACAGAAAGCAAAAAATCACTTCCCATTAACCTCGAGCATTCGTTTACATTGCACATTTTAAATTCCAATAAATAACAGATTATTTAATAATTAATTTTTGATCCTTACTTGAAACAATAATCAATTATATCTAGGGCTCTTATTTTGGGGGCTAAGCACTCTTCTTGAGTGATACAAACTTCTCTCTTGATGGAGGGGAAAACAAATACAAAAAATGTAACTGCCTGCTAAAAACTTGTCATTAAAGATTCTTTTATTTTTTATATAACTAACAATCTTAGATTTAGTTGTATGTTAGAATTAATCAAAATGCTGAAATTTTATATTGCTTTTTTCTTTCTGGTGCTTACTGCCTTGTGCAGAAGATAGAAAAACTCATGAAGTCAGATAGTTTCTCCAAAGATTTGTAAAGTTCTGTGAGAACAAAGGGCAGAACAAATAACTCAACTAAGGGACTTTCATTTGTTGACACACTTCTTTCAATAAAATTAATTAATGTATCATATTGTCTATCTTTATGAAAGGTTCTCACACATAATTAAAAGCACTTGTCAGCAGTAACATTTTCTTTGACTTTATTTAAGGGTACAATAAAAATGGAACCTTTTTTCTACCTAACTCTAACATGATCATTAATGCTACTAGATAAAAAAGTAACAATAACATGAGATCTCCTTCTCATGGTACTATCTTTTTTTCCCTATTCTTTTCTGTTTTGCTTTGTTTGTTTTGAGACAATAGGTGTCAGCATTCCATTCACAAATTGGCAGATTGTGTCCCTAATATGAAAATCTTAGAGGGTAACTTAACCTTTCGCTATTCTACCTTTATTTCTTCTGGGGCAAAACTTGAACAACTTCATAATGTATATTTGTGATACCTCTCCAACTTCACCTAGCAAAGAAAAATATTTCTTGTTAAGACAAGTTTAGTTGTTTAGTGTGTTATGGAAGCCTCATAGCAATTACAAATGCTTCATGCAAATAGGGTGGCAGGACATGCAGAAACAAACCCACCTGTCTCCTCTGACCACATTTATGTTCCATTGTCCAACCAGGCCTCACTTACAAAATACCCACCCAAACAAAATAATTCCCATAATTCCTTTCATTTTAGTCAATTAATTTTTGTTGTTGTTGTTGTTTGTTCTAACGTCAACATTTACAAGACCTATGTTTATAACAATTTCTAAAAGATAAATTGTTCTTCTCCCCAGGGTGGAAGTGTCTTTTACAAAATAGAGACTTTGGGAACTTGCAAACTGTCGTTTAGTTAAGGAATGACCAATTGGTTTCATCAAACTTGAAAACTCTAATCCACTAATGGTGGTTACCTGTATTGCAAAGAATTATGAAGCTAAATCTTAGGTATGTAAGGCTGAGTGCCTCAATCCATTAGGAATGTCTGCCACAAATAAGGGATGCACAATATTGGCGTGCATGCCTACTGTTTGACATGCTCATTGTAACTGTCTTAGTACTATTTAATTTTGTAGAGTAACTGATTTTACTAAGGGCTTAGGTTCTCATTTCCTTGGAATAAGACTAACAGAAATCATTTTTCCTTCTTCCTGAGATAAATATGTTTATTATGACATCTTAATTTAGTCTATTTTAAACATTCTAAATAATGTTGCTCGTAACCATAAACAACAGTATTATAAAATAATTTTATAATAATTTTATTTAATATGACTTAAAGTCTTAAAGAAATAAGTCTTTAGAACACTTCAGCATAAACTAGGGTAGGACTTCTAGTCTATTTTTGCAAAGAAAAATATAATCTGTTGCTAACTCTATAGGATTGATGTGAAGATCAAATGGGATCGTGAAAATAAAAGCACTTTGGAAAATAAATCGATGCAAAGTATTTTATTATTTACTTGATTATCATTAACTAAGGAGAGATGAAGAAATACTTGAACAATAGTTTCTGAAGGCACTTTGTACATTTGGTAAACCAGTAAGGTCTAGACTATCCTTGCTAGTTTTTTTTATATGGGGTTCATGCTCTTACTTTCATATAAATTTACACAGTGAAATAATATAAAATTGAATTAAATATGGCTTTCTGTGACCTGTCTCTACGATAAGCGGAATGGAAGTAGTTTGATGAGGAAAGTTTTAAGAATAACTTACACGCCTCAAAACACACAGTGTATGCCCCAGCTGCTATCTATCAAGGACAATTCAGCCTACTTCCCACTTCCTATCATTCAGGCTCAAAGAAGCCCAAATAAAAAATTCTAGCTATCGGTCTACAAATTACACTTTCTCCCAATGTTGTGAACACACTTATATTTTCTTCAACTCTTATAAAACCAACCAAACTAAAACAATGGCAAAGAAAAACAAAAGCACTAACAAGGTAGTTTTAGTTTAATTTCCCAAAATTTCTAAAGTAGGGAACAAATATCAGTGTCACCTTTGAATATCATTGGCATTTACATAAAATTGCTTGTAGAATATTTGATATTTATTGACAAACTGTTATGTAAAAGCATAAGGATGATTTTATGTCTAGTGACATAAATGAGACAAGAAGGCCAAACTGTGTATAAGAAAATCATGGTGATATTAAACCCAAATGTTGGGCATTCGCCATTCTCTTTTTGTTATTGAAATTTTCAAGGCCATTCATATCAACCAATGAATTTCTAATGTGCTTCACCCTTCGATCAAGCCAGCTTGAGGTTTCTGTCCATTAACTAGATATTATGAAATTATTTGTGCAATTCAAAATAAATGGAGAATTTTAGTACAAACTAATAACCTGTACTAGATGTTTTTATCTAAAAGATGCTAAAGGTGATTACAGACAAACACTTGCTTTCAGAATACTTGAAGGTTATGAACTTTTAAGTTGACGTCTAGAGGAAAAGAGAATTGCTTGAATCCACTGAATCTGGTTTTGTTTGTTTGTTTGTTTGTTTAAAAAAACAAAAAACAGCCTAGACACAAAGAACAATTACTTTCTCTTTTTCATTAAGCTTTGGGAAAAGATCAAATGACTCAGGAAAAGGAAAGGAAAGTAGATTGATGAATATTCAGTTGTACTTATTTGAGACATATTCACTGAACATCTTGTATGATTAGTCAATATGCCATTGGTTATTGTTCTCCAATGCTAAACCAATGTCCTCCACTTGAGAAACAATACTAAAAAATGCTTATTGAGTATATTATCTAATATATTAAATATATAGGGAATAATGTATATACACATACACATAATATATACCTTACATCCAACATATAGGATATAATATGTCCTATTGGATATAATATCTGAAAGGAAAGAAAAGCAAATATTAGCGCTGCAATTTCAGACACATACCTTATCTATTACTATTTACCTTACAACACAGCAAAGAAGCTATGAGATAGCTTTCATGCAAAATTAGGACCAAAAGTTGGCTGGTAAAGAAACTGGGACTCAGCAAGGTAAACAAAGCCAGCGTTTGAACAAAGTCAGTCTAACTTGAGAGTCACAGCTCTAACCAGTAAACTAAAATGTTGATTTATTTAATTTCCTCAGCTGAAAGGGAAAAAATATATAATGAGAGTTGAATACATTTGGAAGTAAAATATGAATATTACAAAAGGAAAGAATCAGAGAAGCATGGCGTAATAGAAAGTGTGAAAGATGCTGACAATATGGAGGTGATTGTAAGCTGAACATGTGAAGAGTATGATGTGAATAGGCAAAAAACAGGAAAGAAAAAAGAAGACAATTTTCATCAAAGATGAGGAATATTCAAAATGTGTTGCTTGCATTTTTTTTTTTTTTGAGTTGGAGTCTCACTCTCTCACCCAGACTGGAGTGCAGTGGCCGCTCCCTGCCACCGCAGCCTCGACCTGCTGCGCTCCGGCGATCCTTCTGCCTCAGCCTTCCAAGTAGCCAGAATTACAGGCATGCGCTACCATGCCTGGCTGATTTTTTTTTTTTAATTTATTTATTGTAGAGATGAGGTCTCGCTGCCCAGGCGGGTCTCGAACCCGCGGGCTCAGGCAATCCACTCACCTCAACCTCCCAAAGGCGCGGGATTACAGGCTGAGCCACCGACCCTGGCTGCTTGCATTTTTAATCTTTCTTCCTTAGACAATACCTGAATAAGATCCACTTTATTTTGGGCATCAGTGCCCAAACTTATAATACTGGCAAACTGATGAGAGTTGGAATACATAGGGAACTAGCAACTTTTAGGTTTTGTTCTGTAATAAGAAAAGTATTACAACAATTAAGAGCATGGATCCAGTCAGCATGGGTCCAAATCCTGGCTAACATTTTTAGACTGAACAAATGATTTACACTTTCTAGTCATCATTTCTTTTTCTATAAAATGGGAGTTAAGTACCTTTATCAAAGATTGCTGGGAGGTGTGAATGAATATATCTAACAGGTTTACAACATTGTAAGTTCTATCTAAAGGTGAGTCAATTGAAAAGACATATGATGAAGAGGGAATGTTTGGCATGGAGAAGTCTTAAATTAGCTGAGTGTGGTGGTGTACGCCTATAATCTCAGCTACTTGGAGGACTGAGACAGGAGGGTCACTTGAGTCCAGAAGTTTGGGGCTGCAGTAAACTATTATTGTACCACTGCCTAAGCAACAGGGAAAGACCTCATCTCTTAAAACAGAAACAGAAACAAGAAGCAGCAGCTATCTCCAAATGACTAAAGAACAAAAAGTAGTATCAATATCAATACAGTTACTTGGAGAAAGGTAGAAAGGAAAAATATGGTTTTGTATCTGTCTCAGAATGTAGTTACATGTTAAGCTTGAGTAAAGTCATTCAAGCTCTAACATATCTAACAGGATTTATACTTC
>NW_006962564.1:0-1217 GCF_000164805.1 Carlito syrichta
GGAAAACAAAAAAGCTTGAAGAAGCCTATAGAGAACAATAAATTGAGACATATTAAACAATGCAATAAGGAAAGGAAGAAATTTTAAACAGACTAGATATTTGATGATACAATGGAATTAGTGTTAATTTTTTAACATAATAATGATACTGTAATTATACTTTTAAAATGAGACCTTAACTTTGAGAGACATATACTTGAATATTCAGCCAGGCTCAGTGGCTCAGCCTGTAATCCCGTGCTTTGGGAGGCCGAAGTGAGTGGATTGTCTGAGCCCGCGGTTTTGAGACCTACCTGGGCAACTTGGCAAGACCTTACCTCTACAATAAATCAAAAAATTAGCCGGGTGTGGTAGTGCATGCCTGTAGTTCCAGCTACTTGGAAGGCTTAGGTGGAAGGATCACTGGAGCCCAGCAGGTCCAGGCTGCAGTGACCAGGAGCAGCTACTGCACTCCAGTCTGGGCAACAGAGTGGGACTCCAACTCAAAAAAAAAAAAATATATATATATATATATACACACACACACACAAATATCTCAAAATTATCTGAAATGGGGGTTTGGAGGGATATAAATAAAATAAGATTCACCATAAATTAATACTTGCTGAAAACTGGAAATGGATACATAGAATTTTATTATGTTATTTCCTCTACTTGTATATGTCTGCAATTTCCCCTGATAGAAAATATGAAACCAAACAGAAGTGCAGCAGTGGACATACTCTCTTTCCATAGAATTTCTCCACACTTCCTTCTCAAGCTCCCCCTTGAGCCCCTTTTTCTTCTTTGTGCCAATTTTGAATCCATTTTCTAGTCATAGCCTCTTCGTGAAGGCCCTATGGGTCAATGATTTAGTTGGACACGCTGTCTGGCTTTAATTTC
The DNA here is from genome assembly GCF_000164805.1 of Carlito syrichta. Taxonomy (NCBI): domain Eukaryota; kingdom Metazoa; phylum Chordata; class Mammalia; order Primates; family Tarsiidae; genus Carlito; species Carlito syrichta. Next base: position 883 of record NW_006962564.1, read on the forward strand.
TTTTATTTATTTTTTTGCCACTGAATATTGTCTCTGTGGGGAATTTTCCCCAGAAACAAGCCTCTACCTTCATCCCAGTCTTGCCCCACTCCCAAAATACACTAATACACATTGAGATCCCATGCTTTCAGGAATTTATGCCTTTCCTATGTTGTTTGCCCCAGATAATCTCTCAGCTGGGCTGGGAATTATTCATTCTCTTTCCTTCTCTTCCATGTAGCTAGTAAAATATGCCTTGGATATAGCATTTACTTGATGAGGCAAGTAGGACTTTTAAGAGCCATGAAAAACATAAGGTTTTATGGAAGAAACGTATGGTAGGGTAGATTGAAAGT
>NW_006962565.1:0-1466 GCF_000164805.1 Carlito syrichta
AGTAAATCATGCACTGTGAAATAGACAAATGTGTTGAAAAATCTCAAAAAAAAAAAAAACGCACACACCAAAAAATTAGCTGAAGAAAATGTAGCATAGCTGGTACACTGATGCTGATGGATTCCTAGAACACTTACCTAAGGGGGGAAGCCTGTACCATAAAAGACCCCCCCTCCAAAACATAGTTCTGGAGTGTGTGTGTGTGTGTGTGTGTGTGTGTGTGTGTGTGTGCACGCCCCCTTGTTTAATGTGTCATTTCATTTCTTCCTTCTATGCATGTGAGAATATAGAAATAACCAGTGATTACTAATGGCTTTTCACATTTATACCTTGAGAAAAGTTGAGTGTTATACTTTTGAGAACACAGAGATGTTCATTTAAATATTATTTCGGGACTTTATGTGATTAACAAAGGCAATCAATTGGAATTACACACCTCAGAGTTAAAGTGTTAATTTAGCAAAATACAACAATAATATTAGAAGTCTTTTTTTGGGGGAATTTTTGTACAATGTATTACTATTAGATTTAACCGTTTTAAAGCTAATTATTTGATGCAAGTTAATGTTTTGCTGTTTTTAAGATGTAATATTTTCCCTTACCGTCTATAACTTTTAAAAATCAGCAATTAGAAAGGCTCACACTTCCAAGGCTAAAAACTAGAATTTCACTAGTTCCTTGGAGAAAATGTGAAAAGAATCTTACTCTGCCTATGGGAGAATTAACTGGAGAACTTCACTCCCATGATGTGTAAAGTAAAAGGTCAGAAATGATAATTAAGAAATGGCATGTGGAGTGTAAGGGCTTAAACTTACACTGAGTTGTATCTACATAAGTAATCCAAAGTCAAACATCTATAAATGACAGAAATGTCATTTCTAACACCTATATCTGCCTGAAGCTAAAATTTATACTGGCTCAATTATTCTGTGGTCTCTGACTTACAAGGAGATAATCAGAAAGTACATAGAATTCAAGATAATTTTTTTAAAAGAGACTGGACGTGGTGGCTCAGCCTGTAATCCCAGCACTGTGGGAGGCCGAGGTGAAAGGATTGCCTGAGCCCAGCGGTTTGAGACCAGTCTGGACAAATTGGTGAGACCTCATTTCTACAATAAATAAAAAAATTCACCAGGCATGATGCTGTGTGTCTATAGTTTCAGCTACTTGGAAGGCTGAGGTGAAAAAATTGCCTGTACCCAGCAGGTTGAGGCTACGGTGGCTGGGTGTGTGCCACTGCACTCCAGCCTGGGTGACAAAGTGAGACTCTGACTCATAAAAGAAAAAAGAAAGAAAGAAGGAAAGAAAGAAAGAGTGACATATTTAACACAAAGGAAACAATGTAGGAAAGGAATTTAGATTCATAATAAAGAACAAATAGGAAAAAGTAGAAACTGTAATTTTAGCAAAATGACAGAATATAATCACCTGGAAACCCATCCATAACCTAAAAATTGCTGAATATC
>NW_006962565.1:2242-5215 GCF_000164805.1 Carlito syrichta
AATAGAATACTCAGCTAAATCATTATCCAAGAATAAGGGTATGTAGACAAATATACAGTGAGATAATCTGCCCTTTCTAGCCCTTACTGAAAGAGTGACTAATTGATAGAGTTAAGGAAGAACATATTTAAATCCAACATAAAAGGAAAAAAATGCCAGATAGAGTGGTGAACAAAGTGAATCATTAACATTGGATAAATCTAACATATTAACTGTGTTGACTTATACTATTTAATAAAGAAGGAGTCAATGTGTAATATTCCTCTTCTCTGCCCAAATTAAAATACATTGAGAAATATTTTTAGGATCTAGACAGATGCATATCAAAACATCAGTTTTTATTAACCACCATATCTCTATATCAGAATACGTTGTTTAGTTGTAGAACCAAATTGATTTGAAAATGTACTTTGAAATAAACCTATTCCTCAAAATGGCAGTCTTTCAGTGATTTTTCAACGGCCTAAGAGCGTGTGTGCACTTTGCAAGCAACCTGTTGCCAAAGAGAAGAGCAAGGAGTATATAAAACCAAGTTCAACTCCTTCCAAAGTAATTTATCAGATTACTTATAACTTCTCTTCTTGGAAGGACTATCAGTCAGATTAATATAAATTATCATACTGATATGCAAATAATGCTAAAATTTTTATGGCTTATGATAGCACATTCTTTTTTCTTTTTTGCTCACATAAAACCACTATTGTTCATATGTGGATTCTGCTTATGACTTCATTCCTGAACTCATAGCTAGCTGAGGACAGGTCTCTCTTTAGTGCATTCATGGCTAAAAAGGGGAAATATGTGGCAAACTTTATGATGGCTCTTCCATCAAGAAACTGTATAAGTAATATCCCTTTATATTCTGTTGGCTAAAATTTACATAATCAAGCCTTATCTTAACAAATAATGCAACTTACTAAAAGATGAATGAGGGACAGAGTAAGGCATCCCTCTAGTGTCACTCTACCTATAAGGGGAAACAAAGAGCCAGAGAAAGGTTCTGCCCCAAAGATAATAGTGATAAATTTTGTATGCTTCCGGTGTGTATGAAGGCAGGTGGCTATAAAACAAGATAAGTTTTAATACTCTAGATAACAGCATGGAACCTGGGAGAAATGATAAAAAGTAAATAATATTTTTAACGGAAAGAAGTACTGATTTTTAGACATTGAGTTTCATATACATTCCAAAATTTTAAGTATAATTAAAGTTCATAGAAATAAAGTAATAGAAAATATAGAAAATAAAGAAGAAACCAATTAAATTTGAGTAAAATAATAGAATTCTGGCAGTGGACAAAAGAAGCACAGAAAAAGACAGTTAATGCAAAACATAGTTTGAGATGATAGAAATAAATTAAAGTATACTATAAGCATAGCAAATATAAATGAAACAAACTCAGTAGTTAAAATACAGAGATAGCCAGACTGGACAAAACAAAACAAAAATCATCTATATGTTATTTTCCTAAAATATAAGAACATGGAAAGTTTGAAAGAAAAAATGGGGAAAATGATATCAAGCAAATGTTCATCCAGGTAAAGATAAGAGACTATGTTATTATTAGACATAATAGACTTTAAAAACTAAAACTACTCTTGTAAATAAAGAGAAACATTGACTAGAATTATATACATTCTCAACATAAAGTATGTATTTAAAAAGCTTAGTTCTCACAGGAATGCAAAGAGTATAGCATTAAACTCTCCATTATGTCATTACACCAATAATTAGGAAAACAAAATTAACACTCATGATCTAAACTAACTAGGAATAGAAGAAAGCTTATTTAGTAAGACGAATGGTGTTCAGTAAAAACTTTAAGTAAATTGTACTTAAAGTTTTATAAAATCATTGTTTTTAAATAATTGAAAGACTGAAAAACTCACTCATTGCTCATATTCAACATATACTGGTAGATCTTTCAAATAAAAAGACAACACAAAGAAATAAAAATGTACTGGAAAGGAAGAAAGATTTATTATTCACATTCTGGTTGTCTTTACAGAAAACCTAAAAGAATCAACAGATAGCAAATGTAAAAAGTAAAATGTGAAGCTTTTTAAAAGATGTGGGAATGTATAATTATGACAGGGATAAGAGAAAATTTCAATACCAAGACACACAAATGCACACACTTCACAGTTTTGTGGGTTTATTTGGGAATAATCCTTTCAAAATCTTTTATCTAATTGTATGTTTGCACCCATAAGTCATTCACCTCCTCATTCTCACCTTTCTCTGACTCTGGTAACTATCATTCTACTCTATCTCTACCTGTATGAGATCAACTTTTTAGCTTCCAAATATAAGCAAGAACATGTGATATTTGCCTTTCTGTGCTGGCTTATTTGATTTAACATTATGACCTCCAGTTCCATTCATGTTGCAACAAATGGCAAGATTTCGTTTTTTTATTGCTAAGTTATATTCCATTGTGTATATATACTCTACATTTTTGTATTGATTTATTTGCTGGTAAACACTTAGGTTATTTCCATATCTTGTCTACTATGACTAGGGCTGCAATAAACATGGGGGTTTAATGTATCTCTTTGATATACGGATTTCATTTTCTTTGAATAAATACACAGCAGTTGAGACTACTGGATTATATGGCAGTTCTTTTTCATTTTTTTAGATACCTTTATACTGTTTCTCATAATGGTTGCACTAATTTACATTCCCATCAACCGTGCATAACAGTTCCCTTTTCTCTGCATCCTCACCAGCATTTACTGCTTTTTTATAAATATATATATAATAGCCACTCTAACTCGAGTGAGGTGATACTTCATTGTGGTTTTGATTTGCATTTCCCTGATGATTAATGATGTGAAGTGTTTTTCATATACCTACTGGCCATTTATATGTTTTCTTTTGAGAAATGTCTACTCAGGTGCTTTGACTTTTTTTAAAGAGTTTTTTTTTTTCCTGTTGAGTTTTTTCTATATTATCTATGTTAGTTCATGG
>NW_006962566.1:0-588 GCF_000164805.1 Carlito syrichta
TCTTTAGGGTCAGAGACTACAGTGTATCTCAGATGGAAAAGGTATGCCACAGATGTACTTTCAGTCATGACTAGAAGAAAAGTTACTATTTCAAGCACTGTCATGGCATGCAGATTTTATAAACATTAGACTCTGTAAACACCAGATAATGTATACTCTCACTTAAACATTCTAGGAAATGGCTTTTTTTTTTTCCCAAAAATGAGTGTTAAAAAATAAGAGTTCCCCAGTTCTGGTCTGAAGAGCAGGAAAAGAAGGGGAATAGCAGGGTCCAAACAGAAAGACACACTCAGTGAAGTCAATCTGGCTTATGGAAAATCTGGAGTCCCCAGCTCCATTCATACCTGGTCATCCTTAGCTACCTAGGGCTTTCCTGCTGTGTTTCAGCATCCTAAAATGCTTCCCAAATTCAGGACCTTTTAACATCTGCCCAGATGACATCTATTCCTTGTGTGTTCTGTTTTCTCAAAACACAATTCTGTGCTAGGTGAAAGAAAAGTAATGTGTTTTAAGACACAAGTGGATAACTCAGAGAGTAAGATGTTAGGATCATGCTAATTGTGCCTGCATATACATGGTGAAGGACCA
>NW_006962567.1:0-776 GCF_000164805.1 Carlito syrichta
GACCCTGTCTCCAAAATCATCAGAATCATACACAGATTCTCAACTACACATGATGTGTTCACAAGACAACTAGATTTAGAGCCAGGAAAAATGTGATTGGGGGAAGAAATGTCCCTGGGTGAGGGACGTATCCCTGGGCTTTCTTAGATGAAGGTCCTCGTTTCCAAGTCAGAGGGTCATCCTGCCTGGGGCACACTTCTCACCTTGGAGAGAAGAGCCGGCACAAACCTAGCCAGGGTGCCTCAGGAATTCTTGCACCAAAGCAGGGGCAGATATTGAAGGGGTTTGGTCTGGAAACTACAGAGCTTGGGGGAATCTCACGTGTGATGTTGGTGAGGAGGGAAAGACTGAGGGCAGAATGTTTGCAGGAAAATGGATTTCTTTCTTTTTTCTTTTCTTTCTTTCCTTCTTTCTTTATTTCTTTCTTCCATCCTCCCTCCCTTCCTTCCTTTCTTTCTTCCTTCCTTCCTTCCTTCCTTCCTTCCTTTCTTTCTTTCTTTCTTTCTTTCTTTCTTTCTTTCTTTCTTCCTTTCTTTCTTTTCTTTCCTCTCTAGTTTGCCAAAGCTGCTCTCAAACCACCCAACTCGGGTCATCATCTGAGCCTGGGCCTCCCAAACTGCTGCAATCACAGGCTTTCCATTTGGTCGACATCCTGGTCTTCCTGCCTGCTCTTGACCTCTAGACCAGAGGCAATGCTCCTGCCAAGGTCTGCCCTCACCCAAGGTTTTCTAGGTTTTACTTGGGGTCGAGGTGGGAGGTTGCAGTGGTGTCCAGCT
>NW_006962568.1:0-756 GCF_000164805.1 Carlito syrichta
GAGGTGACAGAAATGACATTTCTGTCATTTATAGATGTTTGACTTTGGATTACTTATGTAGATACAACTCAGTGGAAGTTTAAGCCCTTACACTCCACATGCCATTTCTTAATTATCATTTCTGACCTTTTACTTTACACATCATGGGAGTGAAGTTCTCCAGTTAATTCTCCCATAGGCAGAGTTAAGATTCTTTTCACATTTTCTCCAAGGAACTAGTGAAATTCTAGTTTTTAGCCTTGGAAGTGTGAGCCTTTCTAATTGCTGATTTTTAAAAGTTATAGACGGTAAGGGAAAATATTACATCTTAAAAACAGCAAAACATTAACTTGCATCAAATAATTAGCTTTAAAACGGTTAAATCTAATAGTAATACATTGTACAAAAATTCCCCCAAAAAAAGACTTCTAATATTATTGTTGTATTTTGCTAAATTAACACTTTAACTCTGAGGTGTGTAATTCCAATTGATTGCCTTTGTTAATCACATAAAGTCCTGATATAATATTTAAATGAACATCTCTGTTTTCTCAAAAGTATAACACTCAACTTTTCTCAAGGTATAAATGTGAAAAGCCATTAGTAATCACTGGTTATTTCTATATTGCTCACATGCATAGAAAGAAGAAATGAAATGACACATTAAACAAAGGGGCGTGCACACACACTCACACACACACACACACACACACACATGCACTCCAGAGCTATGTTTTGGAGGGGGGGTCTTTTATGGTACAGGCTTCCCCCCTTAGG
>NW_006962569.1:0-698 GCF_000164805.1 Carlito syrichta
AACACTTCACAAAATACAATGTGTTTCCTAGATTTCCAGATGAAGTAAGATATAAATGTGTTGATTGACTGTTTACATAATTATGTTATGGAATAAATGAAAAACCAAAGAACTGAGAAACAAACAGGGAAATGGAAACAAAAAAGATAACACAGGAAAAAGCTGTGCATGACATACAGTAGAGAATGTTGTCCAAAATGACCCAAAAATAGTAACATGACTCAGTAAGAATGCTGAAAATCACAGGCTTTACAGAGAAAGAAAGACCCTATTCTGAAAGACCACAAATTGAGTAGTTCTGAGAGTGTGTGTGTGTGCATGTGTGCGTGTGTGTGTGTGTGTGTGTGATATAATGATAGTAAATAAGGGGGACTCATAAAAAATGTTTTGAAATTAATTGGCCCTATAGTATTACTAGTTTCTATCACAGCCAAAATAAATGAACACAAACCCATCAATTATCTAATAGTGTTCATGGGTCAGAAGTCTGGGCATAGTTCTCTGCATACGGTCACACTAAGTTCAACTGAGTTCTTTGCATAGGGTCACACTAAGCATAAATCAAGTTGCCAACTTGCCTGGGCTCTTCTTTAGAGACTCTGAGGGAGAATTTGCCTCAAAGCCCATTCAGTTTTGTGGGCAGCATTCAGTTCCTATGTGCTGTAGGAGTGGGGGAGTTCTTATTTGTGACTCCCTGT
>NW_006962570.1:0-805 GCF_000164805.1 Carlito syrichta
AAAGATCCTACAAAAAAGATAACTGCAGACCAATATCTCTTAAGAACATAGTTCCAAAAATTCTCAATGAGATTCTAGAAATTGGATCCAAAGAAAATCTAAAAATCATCCACCATGACCATGTGGGCCTCATCCCCAGGATGCAGGGCTGGTTCAACATTCGCAAGACTATAAATGTAATTTAATACATCAACCGATGTATAAACAAGAGCCACATGATTATAACATTAGATGTAGAAAACATTTTTGATACAATCCAGCATCTCTTCTTGATAAAAAACCTGAAATCCTTATGTATAAAGGGAATATACCTCAAAATCGTAAGTGTCATCTATGATAAACCCACAGCTAATATTGCTAAGTGGACAGAAACTGGAAACATTTACCCTAAAAACTGGAACAAGACAAGGTTGCTCACTCTCACCTCTCTTGTTCAACATTGTGTTGGAAGCCCTAGCTAGGGCAATTAGACAAGAGAAGGAAATCAAGGTATCCAAATAGGAAAAGAGGAAGTCAAGGAAAGGAGGAAGTCAACCCTCTCTCCCTTTGCTGATGGTATGGTCCTGTATCTTGAAAATCCAGGATAATCTGTTAAAAACCTAGTTGCACTGATAAAGGACTTTGGTAAAGTCTAAGGGTAAAAAAACAAATGTACAAAATACAATTACATTCCTATACATCAGCAACAAGCAGGCAGAGACCCAAATTAAAAAGGCAATCCCATACACGGCAGTCACAAAAATAAAAAGGAAAAGAAAAAGAAAAACCTTGGTGTCTTCCTAATCACAGAAGTGAAAGACCTTTA
>NW_006962571.1:0-800 GCF_000164805.1 Carlito syrichta
GGAGGAAGGCAAGAATAAAGATTGTCCTTCTTCCAGGAATTCTCTTACCTGGTATTGTGGTAGTTCCTTTGAAGAGACTCAGAGTTCCTAAACCCCGGTGTGGTTTTGAGGAGTCATTTGAGGAAGGCACCAAGCCAAGGTGAGCTCTGCTAGCCCCCAAAACCCCTAAAACAGAGAACTCTGTCTTTCTCAATAGATCCTTGAAGATCATTCCAAAGGAGAAAATGGAATAATTATTTTATAAGATGCTAACTTGCTGAGTTATGTTTCCTCCCTCCTTTAAAAGAAAAAAATATATATGTATATATATTCTCTATTATTACATTATTCTACATTATTACATGATATATTATACACACACACAAACACACACACATATATGTATGTGTGTGTGTGTGTGTGTGTGTATGTATGTGTGTTCTCCATTATTTATGTTGATGGTGCTGTCATGGCACTGTGAAGGGATGGGCACTTTGAGATGTTTCTCCAATGGTGAGGTTGGGTTTTGGTCGTTGAATCCTTAGTCCTGTTTAGACCCTTTAATGTACATCCACAAGATTTGTTGATGTCATGTATCTATCGGGATGAAAAAATAACCTTTTACTCATCAATACCCTGGCCAAAGGAATTAACCTAAGCTAATAATAATAGGAATAGTAACAACATTCTTGGCCATGACTTAATCATTGCACTAATCCTATAAGGACGCTGTTATTTAACAGCTTTTTAAAAAGAGGAACAGATGTCAGGAGACTACTGGTCATAAAGTTAGAATGTGGCGGAGTTGGAAATACATTTGG
>NW_006962572.1:0-3396 GCF_000164805.1 Carlito syrichta
GTGTTTCTGTAGATAAATCTGTTGCTATTCTAATTGGTCTTTCCCGGTAGGTATTTTTACCTTTTTCTCTTACTGCCTTTAGGATTTTTTTTCTTTTATACCACTTGTTTAGGTGAATTACTATGTGTCCAGGAGTTGGTCTTCTTATTTGTTGTCTTGCATGGGTTCTCTGTTCTCTTGTGCTTGGTCACATCACTGATGAGATGAGGGAAGTTTACTTGAATAATTTTATGGAATGTTCATTCCAGGGTGGTCTCTGTCTCTCTTTCTGCCTCAGAGAGTCCAATTACCTTATGTTCAGTCTTTTGAAATAATGCTCATCTCTTGAAAGTTTTGTTCTGTCTTTTTAAGCTTATTTGTATGTTTTTGACAGTTTGGGTTAGTTCTATATTTTGGTCTTCAAGCTCTGAGATTCTTTCTTCTGCTTGGCTAACTCTGCTTTCCATGCTTATCAGTTTGTTATTTATTTCACTCTAGTATTTTTTACTGCTGCTATCTCAGTTATCAACTCCTTCCTATTTTCCTCTTGTCTGTCCTCAATTCTTTGTGTCCTCTTTATTAATGTTTGATATCAGGTTTGTAGTTTGAGACCAGTCATTCTGGGGGCTCTTCATCATTTGCATTCTGAAGTCTGTTTTTCTCAGAGTCTGAACTCCCAAGGATCTGTGTGAGACCCCTATTCTTCTTTTTTTAATTTGTGCAGATTTTCCTCCCCCTCCCTCCCCTTTTTCCCTCTTCTTTAATTCTTTTGTTCAGGGATGGTGGGGTTGATTTTACTTCTGTTTTTTCAGTCTCCTATTCTTCCTTATGTGGATCCTCTGACTTTGTTCAATTCAAAAGTTGGACTGTGGGTTGGAGGCTGTACTTTTTGCAGTTTTGAGATTTAATTGATGAGGGAATTGTGATTCAAAATCTATCTACAGATCCCAGTATCCACTGACAGGTGTATGGGCACCCTGGAACCCACTTCCCACTGCCTTGCAATCTGTCTATACAGTGAGGGTATAGGTTTGCTCCCTGGAAGTAAAATGAGGCAAGAAAAGGGAAAGTAATGGAAAAAAGACAGGAGAGGGGCAAGAGGAAGGTGGAGAGAGTGAAAAGTAAGAGGGAAAACAGATGTACCAACTAACAAATGGCAAGAGACACAAAGGCAGAAAAGGGTAAAAAAAAACAACTAAAACATACAGATAATAATACAAACACACACTTCAACAAAAACCTGCCTGTTGATGTACTCTTCCCATACACAAATAGGAAGTCTAGAGAGTAAAAAATAAACACATGTGCACAGAAAATGTAGAGTAGACATTAACTTCAAAAAAGATAAAAAGGAATAGAGAAAAATCAGTAAAACAACACAAACAAAATGAGTATTAAAAAGTTATCAAAACAAAAAGAGAAAAAGACTAAAATTAAAAAAGACAAAAATAATTAAAACAGAAAAAAAATTAAAATAAAAACAAGGAACCAAGTTTACTCTGAATTTATTCCTGTAAGTCCAACATCCTTTCAGCTCTGATCTCTAGCTCTCAGTGAAGAATGATGTGCTCACAGCTTAAGTCAGATGCCCCAAGCCTACTGTGAGAGGAAGGTGGATCAGATCTGGACTCCACTGGCTTGCTGTCAAGACTGCCAGTCAGATCTGATCTGTGTCTAATCCAGCATAGGAGAGGTGCTTCTATCACTCCCATTTAGGTGAGATTGCCTTAGGTTCCAAGTTGGAGGCTGGGTGGAGCTGGGTGGAGCTGGGCGGGGCAATGTAGATCTCTGCCTGGTCCAGAATGGCAGCCTCTACCAAGGTGCAGTCCTTCTTTTTCCTCTTGTCTTTCAGTTTTGAATCTCATTGATAGTTCTGATGATGAAGTGGAGTTTCTGGGGGGAGGGTGCTCAGGGTTTGGGTGTGGAGACAATGACCCAGTGACCCCATGATCTGCACTAACTTTGCCAGAAGGACTTCCTAAAATGACAGCATTGTGTGGGGGCAACCACTGGTGAAACTTACCCTGGTGGCTGTCAGAATGGTGTCAACTCAGAAAGGATCTAGAAGGCACACTGACATACTACATGCTCTGACATTCCTTTCAAGGCACACCTTTGTGTTTTTAACTCTTTTCTTTGTTGTCTTTAAAAGTCAGTGTGTGTTCTACACAGAATCCCCATACAAGGCAAATTGGGAACTAGGACCTTCCATTTGAGTAGTTTTGCTTTGGATGCCTCCTCTCATTGGGTATATTCTGGATCCTTGAGAGAAGTGACTGCTACATTCACTGTGGAAACCAGAGGTGAGCAGTGAATTATTGCCTGAAAATGGGGTCATTTCAGTGATGCTGGTGCCCTGGTCATCACTGCAGGGATCACCAGCATTCTTAAGATCCTTATCAACAGGTGATACATTTCCAAATGCCCACTGTGAGTTTTTGAACCCTTTAACTCACTGATATATTGATATATTGTAGCACAAAGTCAATACAGCCAGTAGCTAGAAAAGATGACCTGGAGTCAGCCTAGACTTCATGAGTTATGGGAAAATTTGGTCACAAGACTAAACTCTCATCCAATGCTAGTATTAGATTTGGGGTTCTTAGGACAATCATGCTTTGGAGCAACTTGCTGAAAATGTAGTTCTCATGACTCTCTTGGGGCATTTCTTTTGTTATCATGACTCACAGAAGTCACAGAAGTTTATAGTTAGGATCCCATTTTAGGGGAGCAATTGTATACAAATCAGAAAAAGCAAAAATAGAGACACTTAAAGGGTCAGGTCAAGGAGCGCCCCAAATGGGAAACTTCCATTGCCTGCTTATCCTGTGGTGAGGGTGCACCCCTCTGGCTCCTGGATCTTTTGGCCCTTTGTCATTACATCATGAGCCTGGTTCTCAGGTCTATCTGATCATTGGCTGAAGGTCATGAGGGGCCTTCCAACACTCACTCTTTGCTCTCTGTTGTTGAGTGACACACCTGAGACTGTTGTTTTACCTCTTTATGAATCCATGGCCCATAAGAACAGCAATCCCACTCCATTCTCCTGTGCTGTCATATTCCCAAACAGTCAATTCAGAGACAATGCACCTGCTATGCATCACCTATAGTTCAACCCCAACACTGCAGCTGAAATATCAACTCTTTCATACCTGATAGGTGCCCAAAAACCTGTCGTCTTTTTACCTACCAGTTGAGATTAAGTGTCCACTGCTATGTTGGGGGGATCTGTCCAATCCCAGAAATGACCTATACTTTGGGCTTTCAAGAACCGTAACTGGTACCATCTGTGGGTCACATTCCCTATAAGATCACCATAAGACACAGACTGCAGAGGTGTACTGAGAGAGGACAAGAGAAAACTTAGGTAGGGCATTCCAATGAAACTGAATGGGGCCAGGATTGACTGGACACCAG
>NW_006962573.1:0-896 GCF_000164805.1 Carlito syrichta
CTGTAGGCAGGCTCCATTCAATCTGCTGAGGGCCCAGAAAGGAAAATTCATGCGCTCTCTCTTTTCTGGGTTTGGGATGCCCTTCTTCTGCCCTTGGATGTCAGAACTCCAGGTTTTCTGGCCTTTGGACTCTAGAAGATGCATCAGCTACCTACTCTCACACTTCCCGCTGGGTTTCCAGGACAACAGCCTCTTACTGAGAATCATACCATCAGCTCCCCCAGTTCTGAGGCCTTCAAACTTGTATGGAGCCATGCTGTGAGCTTCCTTGTTTCATCAGCTTACAGATGGTGTGTTGTGTGACTTCTAAGTCTCCATAACTGTGTGAACCAATTCTCATAATTAATCCCCTGTTGTGTATTTATTTTGATGTCGATCTATATCTATATCTATATTGTCTATCTATATCTATATCTATATCTATACCTATATCCATCTATATCTATGTCCCATTGGTCTTATCTCTCTGGAGAACCCTAATTAATACACAGGATCATAGATAGTTGGGTTTTGACCAAATTTTTTTCTCAATGAGGTAATGCTTCAGTCAAGAATCATTTACATGTTCCCTGAGCCCTTGCATGAGAAATCCTCTAGAGCAGTGCTTCTTTACCTCTAATGTGCCTAGGACTCATCTGGGGATCTTGGGAAAATACAAAATCAGTAGGACTGGAGGAAGGCCTGAGATTCTTTGATCTAGCAAGCTCCCAGGTATGCAGATGCTGTCAGTACATGGTCAACATTTTGAGACACCTGGCTAGACAATAGGACTAGAAGTGAACATGCTAAAAATTATTATGTGATGTCAAATTGCTCTTCAAAGTGGATGAACCTGTCTACACTCCCAGTGGCAGCATAAGTCAGTTTTATTTGTGCACTTTCCCACCAACAGTTTT
>NW_006962574.1:0-708 GCF_000164805.1 Carlito syrichta
GCTCCTTTAATATTATTCTTATAAGAATGGTTGTCTCTTTGTAGAACAGGCACACCAAGACAGTCAACTTATTTACGTACTGAAAAGAAATATTCTCCCATGGTTCCACATTGGTTGATTACAACAGAAGCTATGTCACTTTTCTGGACATCACCTAAGCAATACTTTTTGTACAAATAATGTAAAGTGCAAGAAATTTCTGGACAAATCAGATAAATTATATGTTTTTTGAATTTTGATTGGATTGCAATACTCTCCAAGGGAAGTCTACAAAAATAAAAGTACCTCAAGACAGGAAGAGGAACCAGGAAATGAAGTGGTGAGTCGCCATTTTGAAAATGAATCAGCAGACTTCAGGCAAGATGGAGGTGGGGCAATCTGGTCTATGAAACCCTCCTCAAAGGAGATTTGCAGTGGGCCTCTGGCTCTCTCCCTGGGTGCTGTGGACCCTAACCCTAACATCGCAGCCTGCTCTTCACAAGGAGTTCAACCGTTGCCACCACTGGGGCATCATAGAAGTCTGGACAGCCACTGCAGCGCAGACACAGCAGCCGCTGACACCACCACCGCTGCCGCTGTTGCTGCGACCTCCATAACGGCCATAGCACATTGCACCAACTGGGCCAGATCCACGACTTCAGTCCTTGAAGCCCTGCAGGCAAGATCTGCTGGGATCACTGCCACCTCTCCTTTTACTGAGACGTCCTG
>NW_006962575.1:0-673 GCF_000164805.1 Carlito syrichta
TGCTATACTCTGCAACAAAGTATTCGAATAATCTGATACTTTTTGTCACCAAGCATTTAAAATCAGGCACACAGAAAAAAGGGAATTTGAGGTCCAATATACATAAACCAAAATAACATGGAGATTTACACAGTAGTAAGTATTTGTGCTCTGCATTAGTATAAAAATGTAGATAATTGAAAATTCTGGATATTTGACGATGATCTTAGCTAAAGCGATGTTCAAATTCTGTTAAAAAACGGCTCAAAGGCTGTGACATCATACTGAAAACATTCAAAAGTTTCTAAACAAAAGAAAGTGCTAAAATAGTATGTGGTTGTGCTATAAGCAAGCTCCAGCAGAATTCATTGTCCATAATAATAAAAGACTACCTCCTGGGCAACCCCTCAGGTCTCCTCCCAGTGAGGGAGTTTCTTCACTTCTTGGGAATGAAATCCACCATGTCTACCGCATTTGGCAGAGCACTGTACACAGGCCTTGAAGCCTAAGGATTGCTCAGTAGTCAATGTGGCTCCAGTATAATGTCAAAGTTCTGGGGCTGATGTCATAAATGACAATTTGACATGCTTGTTTCCCTGACATTTCTAAACGTCTTTAATGTAAAAATTACCCTCTTAGGCAATCTAGAGATTCAATGATATAACCATTAAGTGAACATCATTCTACTGAGACC
>NW_006962576.1:0-424 GCF_000164805.1 Carlito syrichta
AATACCTTTGAACAAAGATCAAATACAGGGAACTGTATGAAAAGTATGGCCTAAATATAAAGCCAATAATATGACTATGAACTTTCTGTTAATGCTTTAGAGTCATCAACAATGATATTTCAGAGTATTGTTCAGTTAGACAAAACTCTCTTTAAATAATTTTAGCAAATGTCTGACAGATCTCCTTAATCAAAAATAACACTTGTGAAAAGTTTAAGTGTGTTATCTCCCCGCGCAAGGTTAAGGTAGGGAATAGTGTTTGTGGGTGTAGAAGAAGTTTGTGGGTGTGGTTTTTGTTTAGATCTATATCTGTCTACAGATCAGTGGAACTTAATGTAGATTACAGGAGTTTAAACTTTGAACTGCTACTGTAATATGATGAGACTTTTACATTTATGGGGGAAGAGTGAGTGCATTTTACATG
>NW_006962577.1:0-3914 GCF_000164805.1 Carlito syrichta
AACCTGAGAGAATGAGGATGGGACTACTGAGTGAGGGCAAGGCCAGAGTGGTGGTCCTGGTCAAGGACTTGCTCCAGTGGCTTGACTTGTTCAAGGACGAGATCAACCTGCAGGGGCCTATAGGAGCTTTCCTCCCCAGTGTGACATGTGTTCCAGTCTCCCTGAGGATCACACCCTTTGTCCCCAAGGGCCCTGTCCCCACAGAGAAACCTTGCTGGGAGAAGAGATCCAGGCACCAGGCAAGGGAGAGAAAAAAGAATGTCAGACACAGCTGGAATGCACTGTGAGGGAATGAAGCATAATGGGGGCTGCAGAGACATTTCAGGGACAGGGAAACAACATTTAATGCCTGAAGGGAAAAAGCCTGTGGCAAGCTTAGGGATGTGTGCTGTAGAGGGAGAACCTGATAGGGCCAGACCCTTCGATGATATGGGATGCGTGTTCATGGACCCCAAATATTGAAAGCAAATATTGACTCCGGCTTCCAAAAAGACTTTAATTATTTATTTTGAATAATTTGATACTCAAGTAAATTAATGCTAAAGCATTTCTCTGTTTGTGCCAAATCAGTGCCTCTCAGTGGGAACTCGGCCCATCTTTGTAGGCAAGCACACACTCTCAGTAGGCAGTTCATTTCTGCAGAGTGCCATTAAGTTAATTTCAAAAAGAACCAGTAAAGGTATATGGAGCAGGCAGTAATAGCATGAAAAATATCCAAAATTACTAGATCCAGCAACAGAATTTGGATGCCATTTTCATGCACTAATAATTTGTAGTCTACATATTGAAGGTAACTATAAACTGACTACTTTCCCTGCTAAAGCATTCAGGTAATTAAAAATACACTGATAGTAGTCTACCTTCCAACACTGGGGAACAGGATGTCTTTTTTTCCTCCCACTTGGTAAGCGCAGTCTGCAGACTTTGTTATCTTAAGCGATGCTGGAGTCCTTTTGTTGCAGAGATTTCAAAGTCCTTGTTTTCCTTCAGGAGTGTCAGGTGGATTTGCCCATCAGGCCAGAGAGCAAAATGGAGATGCCATGGGGAAGCTCCAGAAAATGGTTTCATTTGAGATGAATTACTGTGTTAGGAATTTGTTAATAGGGAGAATTCTGGATGAACCATATGGAATTAAACATCTGACAACAGGAGGGCCCCACCAAAATACATCATATGCTTTTGTTTAGAGGGGGAATTTGAAAAACATGGGCAAGAAATAACTCTCAAACAAATTTTTCAACTTTTAAGGCCAGGTAAAGAGAAGACAAAGTATTTGAAGTTTCTATGAACCTTGTGTGTCAGAATATTTCCTGCTGCTTCATGGATTTCCCGGAGGAATTACCTCTTTTCACTTCTATTTTATCCCAACAGCCACTGTTTAGGCTGTTTTCATAAGCTACCCATTTCTATCAGTCCCTATAGAAAAGAGATCAATTTAACCAAAGAACATTTTTTTTAAAAAGCAATCTTTTTGGTATTTATGAAGGATATCAATATTACAGCAACCAGACATGGCCAGTTATTGTTCATTTCCAACTCCTAGAGGAAGTATAATTTTAACAGTACAAAACCATTTAATCTAAGTTGTAGCCATGCAATTAGTCAAGGAATCTCTCCAAAGGACAGTGACTTTGATTTGCGTGAGAAAGAGGTGTGCAGTGTCAAAGACACAAGTTCCATTTTGGGTTTTCTATACAATTTTGGCTTACCTCAATTCCAGCTGTGGGTTAGTACTTTAATTGTTGAGGTACCAGGGAAAACCATGGCTTCCAGACTCAGTGCTACCATCTGGGATGGGTCTGTGTAAGTCTTTCTCCAAAATTACCAAGTAGATTTGGAAAGTCTGAGTAATTTACCCAAAAGAATTAAATTGTCTCTTGAAGTTTTCAGCAGTCCTTGGAGAGGCAGTATCTCAGCATTTCACAAGCAGTAGCACAGAGGCCTTGAAACCAAAATAGTTGGAGATTCCAAGGTGGGTTCCCTGCCCTGTGTGAAGCTTCCAGAGACAGATGGGCTTTGTATCTTCCCATCTGACATCTCCCCAGGGTGCTGACTTTATTCTTAATTCCATCTAAATCCAGGTCACTTCCTTCTGTGGTCAAGTACAGCACACACCAGACTCACACCATGTGATGTTTCAGACCACAGTGGGGGTTGTTTCTGAGGCTCCTGGACTTCCTGTCTTCTGGATCTCCCCAGTTTGTTGGACTATGTGATCCTATCACACACACACGTCTCAGTCACCAGTTGGGAATATGCTTGTGCTATGTTCCCCAGGTTCCTCTCTGTAGACTCCTGGACATTCCTCCCACTGCTGATTAGGCAAGGGAACATTGAATGTCTTCCCCAAGGTCACAAAATCAAGTAAATCAGGAGTAAGTTTCAAAAGCAGACGCCAATGCTAGCTGAAAGGTTTATCCAGAAAGATTGCAGGCATGTTGAACCCAGCCCTGTGCCCCCACCCGCAGAACCACAGAAGATGGGAAAGAACAAATGAGAGCTGTCAGAGGGTGAGAAAGAGCCCTGCACCCATCCCCCCACCCCTTCCCTGGTGTCAGAGATGGGCAGCCACATCTATGATATGAGGTCAAAGATGCCTAAAGTTCCTTCTGTCAAAATCTCTTCCTCACTCATTCCTGACACTGAACAAGAAATTCCCATTTTTCAGTTTCATCCTTTAGGCTAAGGAACATGTCTGAAAAGCTCTGAGAAGCATTACATGGGAGGGGAAGCCCATGAACTTAGGATCCCTCATTAGCTCACATTTCCAAATTTGCACTCAGCAGGACCCAAAAGGAATGACATTTAGTACTGGAACATCTGGATCAGAGAAAAGAAAGGAGAGAGAAGCCAGTAGTAGTCATGGTGAGAAATAAGGGAGAGAGAACCTTCCCCAGGAACTGGGAAACCCTTTCTAAACAGGGGCGGCGTGCCCAGACCGGGCAAAGAAAGAAGATGAAGGAGAGAGAGAGAGACAGAGAGAGAGAGTGAGACAGAATGTGGGAAGAGTCTCCAGTGGCTGAGAACCACAGGGCCCCATTCTCTAGCTGTGCCCAGGATGGAGTGTGGATCAGTCAAGACAATACAAATCCTTCAAGTCCAGAGTGCCCTGTAGGGGCTTCCAGCACAGCCAACAATAGGCCTACCTGAGAGCTTGCCAGCACCTTCTTCTGCCCTGGAACACAACACTGCCACTGGAAACCAGACCTGGTTGCCACTGAAGAGAAACTGCTTGGGTGTGTCTTCTTCTCTCTCCCTAGTGCAGAAGATACCACCACCACTAGAAGGGAGAGAAAGTGAATAAACCTTTATGAAACCCTCAGGCACCACTCTGCCGCAGGTGACCTCCAAGATCACTGCCTGAGGAACTTGCAAGAAGCTAGCTTACCTGATGTTGAAATTTGGGGTGAGGAAGTGAGCCCCCCACTTTCCTGGATGTCCAGCTCACCAGGACAGGGCCTTGGCCTCTTACAGTAAGCATCATGGTTGTGTTTGGGTCTAAGCAGGTGGCTTTCAGCAAGACACATCCTACAACTCTCAGGTAAAACTTATAAAAAGGCCTCTGCAGACTGAGTGCAAGACCCTGGATTAAACCTCAACTTGGAGGCATGGAAATTCATTTGCAAATACAATGAGGGTCGGAGACACATCTCATATGTCTGCTGTGTGAACTCAGAGCCTGGAAACACAAGTAGAATTATGCAGACTCCCATCAGTGGGACTCCGAGAACCATGGGCCAGGGCTCACGACATGCAGGCGGTGGTAACTTCATCTTCTCAAATCCATTTCACAGAAATTGCACCCCAACTTGCGATGTGGAGTTAATAATACCATTCATAGCTTTAATTCACCCACAGAAATTCAGCCATTAAAGTTAGCATAGGAAAATGTTCTGGTCCCATAATTTATGAAA
>NW_006962578.1:0-742 GCF_000164805.1 Carlito syrichta
TCTAGAAATTGACCTTCCATATGACCCAGCAATTCCCCTATTGGAAATACACCCAGAGGAATTCAAATTATTCTACAAAAAGACACTCACACACTTGTTTGTTGCAGCTCTATTCATATTAGCAAAAACATGGAACCAATCGTGTTGCCCATTGAAGCTTGACTGTATAAAAAATGTGGTACATATACATAATGGAATATTATGCGGCCATTAAGAAGTACAAATACATGGATTTTGTAGCAAATTGGGAATTTGGAGTCAATCATACTCAGTGACTTATCACAGAAATAAAGAACTGAGTTCCATATGTAGTCTCACTCATAAGGTGACCTTGAACAATTATACGGCTATAAGAAAGCAATTAACAGCAGTAGGAAACTGTCAGGGTGGGGAGTGGGACTGGCAGTTGAGGGAAACTGCTAGGGGAGCGAGGGACATACCTCATCAACAAGGGTACCTGCATGATCAATGCTTGTATACCTAACCCTGAACTGTTCCCCACATCTTTATAATAAATAAATTAATTAAAAAATAAAAAAGTGTAACTCACAGAAAAAAAATTATCATATGTGGCTGGCTTATCTTATTAAAATAAATAGACATGACTGAATTCATATCTCTTGAGAAATGAGTAAACACAATGCAAAATGTTAATTCCTTAAATTGGAATAACTGATATTTATTGAATAAAAAACTAATGATTAAACCTTCTTCAAAGTGAGTATCATTGGTTGATGATGAA
>NW_006962579.1:0-836 GCF_000164805.1 Carlito syrichta
CTCCAGTCTGGGTGACGGAGTGAGACTCCAACTCCAAAAAAAAGAGAGGTAAACTGAGAGAGTGCCACTGGGCAGAGAAAGGCAGCTCAAGGAATCTAGTAAAGGTTAGGTTTGTCTGGAGACCTGCTTCAGTCTGATGCCACAGGCTGTCTGTATCATACATGACAGCACAGAAGTTTTCTCACTTTGGGGCTTGCAGATCTCTGGGGGGAGTCTTTTCCCTGACTTTTCCCTGACTTTTCCCTAACTTTTCCCTGGCTGTTGCCTGTTCTCAGAACGTGGATGGAAGAAGACTCTCTGGGACAGGTGGATCTGATTCAACTGAGAGCTAAATCTTGTAAGAAGGCATATTTAGGGTATAAACAGTCAAGGAAGGGCCTGTGGTTGGGCATCAACAGCCTCCCCACAGTAGTTAAATCTTTTTACAGAAAGATATCTGATAGGCCAGCTCTGGGAGGGCTAAATTGATGAGGTAAAATGTTAGGAATTTGCGTTAAATTCTGATATCTGCAGAACTTATTTAAACTGGGATTTGGGGTCCAGTATATTTGGTTTCTAACAGTTCATGTGCATGCTGACATTCACCTGGGGAAGGTGTGCCACAATTTTCTTTTTGATGGACATTCTACGAAATAACTGCTCTGTAAGTTTTGAAAGTTTCAAAGTTGATAAATTCAGGGAAAGACACTTCTAGACAAAAGGAGTCTAAATAACATGACTACTGAAGGCAAACATGATTCTGATTAGATTCTCTTTACACAATATTTTTATTTGGACAATTTGACCAACTTAAATAGGATCTGAAGACTGGATGGTGGTAATTTATCCCCATTTTT
>NW_006962580.1:0-819 GCF_000164805.1 Carlito syrichta
TGATGTTATTTATTCTTCAGGGAGCTGCTATGTTGAGGAAAATCAGAACAATCCCTAAGAAAAGTGACCAAACTCTTAGACCATGGTGATAGGAAGTCTTCCTGCTTTGAGGGACTAACATTTACAAAATGAATTATAGTCAATTAAATAAGAAATAGATAAAATATGTATAAAAGCATTCTTCTAAAGCAGAAGCTCCTTAAAATTCTAGTTTTTACACAACTTTTTAAAGAATCAAAAAAGAATGTTATGAGCACATTACTTACAGTGCCTTAAAAATCAATATTTGTTTTATTTTTAACTAGCTATTAAATAGAGACTCTTAAATCCTGAGTTCTTGACTAGAGAAGCCATGTATCTATTACCCCTACATGGATGAATCCCAAGATACCTCTATGAGTATGCTTAATGTGTTTGCTGAGCCAAAAATGGAGAGCTGAGCAGGTTGTGCTTGAGATGCATAAATTAAGTAAATTAAGTATGTGTCAGAAGCCTGTGCACCCAAGCCTTTCCAAGGAGTGGGAGTGGGAAAGCACATCTGCAGAGTCCAGAGAAGAGGCAAGGGCTGGCTACTTGGGGAAGCAGCTAGCGAAGAAAAACCTTGCTCTCTCAGAAAACATGCAAAAGCAAAATGTTGAAGTGGGATCCGTAGTTAAAATTCTGGATGGAGTTCTTGTCAGTTTGCCCAGCTCAATGAGGTTTTCTCATCCCTTTACCAGGTACAACAACCAGACACAACCAAGGCAAAGACCAAAACCAAAGCTGTCATGCAGTCTAAGGCATGAAAATGCGTAAATACCTCCATCACTGAATTTAAAA
>NW_006962581.1:0-4508 GCF_000164805.1 Carlito syrichta
TTCAAAGGCTTCCACAATTTTATCCTATTTTCCTTTCTTATTTGTTTTGCCACTCTCTGCCAAGGACTCTAACCTTTAGGTGCCCTCAATTATTTGAAAGCCAAATCCATTATTTTTATGTTGCTCAGTTTGTCCCATCTGACTGGTACCCTCTCCTCATCTTTATTTGATAGGGCACATTTAATTGTTCAAGAACCTGGTCACACTTATGCTCTCTGTGAAGATTTTCACTCAGCTCAGCTGAACTAAACACACACACACACACACACACACACACACGCATACACACACACACACACATAGTGCATTCTTGTAAAAGAACTGTGTTCAAATTTCTTGTTCATTTTGTTTATATGTATGTGCATATTTGTGTGTGTGTGTGTGTGTGTGTGTGTGTGTCTTGTTAGATGCTAGATTGTAAATTCTTTAAGAGTAGGAAACAGAATATGTTAGGTAACACTTACTTTAAATGAATTCCTTAACTTCTATGAAGGGGCGAAGAAAGAAGCAAAGTCAAACAGAATTCAAGTGCAAACCTCCACCTGGAACTCCTTGAGAACATTCCGTGTTCTGCTAGTCACATGCCAAAGCCTGGATAAAAGCATAATCTCTAGGGTGGGAGAAAGAGCATCACTGGATCTCCAGTTTCTACAGGAGTAGGAAGAAGTATTGATTCCTGATCTTTCAGTGTGGAGGAGAAGCATCACCATTTATTTTATCACCATCATCTTCATTGTCACTCCTGCTTTGCAATTTGCAAAACACTTTCGCAGGTCTAATCTCAATTATTACTGCATGCTTAGAAGAAGAGAGTTATTATATATTATTGATATTTCCATTTCATAAGAAAAATGGGATCCAGAGAGGTGAGGCCATTTCCCAAGATCATGTGTGCTTTTTCCACCAAAATATGCTGCTTTGGATGTTATTACACACATCATTCTCTCCTCAGCTATGCTCAGTCTTCTCATCACATGCCCCAACACCTCACATGGTTCAGTTCTTCCTTGGCATGTCTGCTGACTGACCAAGCATCTCTGATGACATCAGGCATTTCTGGAATACCACACATCTTACAAATCTGGGCAAGTCTGTAATTACATGGGTATGTGTATGTTTGGGTCACTTAGACTTGTAAATGATTTCACTTGGCTAGGTATTATTTATAATAAAAACCTTTCTGAGTGCTTATATAATAATAATACTATAAACTCTCCAAATAATAAACTCTCTGAGAGGAGGGACAGTTGACTTCCACTCCCTTTGTAATTTTTCTCTAGGACTTTCTGTACCACATCACTGAAGAATTGATGTTACTTATCCACAGAAAGGCAGTCTACATGTCTTTTCATCTGGGCATATTTGACACTAATGTTTCATTTCTATTCCTACAGACAAACTTAGGATGTGTGATGACTCATGGTTACAACAACATTCACAAACTTAAGCCTCTTTTTATATACCAGTGACAGCATTAAAAAAAGACAGAAATCTTGCCTAAAAACAGGTAATGTGTTGCCTAACAAAAATTAATTGCATGGTTGGACATTACTTTGATGTTCCTTTCTTTTTTCTTTTCCTTGCCTGTAGCTTTGGGAACTAAAACAAGAACACCATTATGCTTGAAATATGAGAATCTTTTACAACTATTTTGAGTCTTATGATTGGTGCATAATTTAAACAAAGGAATAATTATATTGAGGAAACGCCTCAATATAATTAGTTCATTGAGAAGAAAAGCAGTGATAAGAATGGCAAGGTAGGTGTGGAGGGAACTAAAGATCTTTCTAGATACTTTTAAAACAATCCATTTAAAATTAAACATTTTTCTTCCAGTTGTGCCATACAGGGCACACCACATCCTTGTCAATGTTGTTAATGATTCTTAAGCTAGAAGAAGTTGTCATGACTTACACAGGCATAGCAGGGGGATGATTGTGATGAATGAGGATGAAGGGGCTACAGAGTGTGAAGCAAGAGTTTCTAAACAAGTCTTGAACGTTAGGAAGACTTATTAGAGGACGAGATGCTTTGGCTCAGACCTGGAAAAATGAGTCAAGAATGGAAGAAGGGAAAAGGGTTGCAGTGTAGGCAACAGCATGTTCCAAGGCTCAGTAGTGACTAACCATGGGCTCCTTGGACTCTTGCAAATGAGGGATGTAGAAGCACAAAGGGCAGTGGAAGATGGACTGGGAGAGGAGGATGTGGGCAACAGAGGTCCTTGGGCACTAGGATGAAGAGTTTGTCTTTGTTCTAAGTTTAGTGCAATGGCATCAAAAGGCACTAATGAGGGACATTAGTAACCCTCTTAGAATTGCGCTTTTGAAAGATTATGTTTACTGATATGTGGACAGAGGGCTAGAGGGTTACAGGACTTAACAGTGAGAACTAAATAGTGGTCTAGTTGAAAACTGATGGTGGTCTGGCCTGGAAGGCAGGTCTTGGAAATGGACAGAGAAAATGAAGGAGACAGATCTGGGAGGTTGCCTGACTGGTCAGGACTATAAGATTGAATGGATGTGGGATGAAAAAAAGGAAGCCTTCTCAAGATTCAGCTTAGCAATCTTTAAACAACAATAATGTTACAGCCTGAGCAGAGGAGATGGACAGCAGGAGAAAGGGATGAGCTGGAAGGGAGAGGCATCCATGTAAGGCTACCAGGGCTTCTGTATAAAAATTCTTTACTTTTGAAGTAAACACTCTTTTTAATAATCAAACTTAAGAGTTTCAAAAATGTGCATTTACAAGAGTTTATCTGTATAATTTTAATAAGTTCAAAGAGCTTAATCTCACCCATAGATCCCCTAGGTTAAAAATCCCTGCTATTTATATCTAAATTAGGGCATTTTGGATAAAAGCTGTCCATTGTAGCACAAAGAAAGTCAAGAGCCATGAACCACTAGACAGGCACAATTACTGTGAGACTGGGGCTCTAGGGGTGACCATATACAATCATGTGTGTTTTAGATATCTAAGACAATAGGCAGGCACACTTCCTCATTCCTTGCTATTAATTAGAGTCTTAATAGATAATAAACATTACAGGGAGGAGAAATCAGAAAATGTCTTTGGTTAAGAGTGTTTACAGGTGATAGATAATAGGACATGTCATTGACCACATGCAGCCATCTCTTTGCGAATAACCCCTTAGTTCTGTGACTAGATATCTAGTAAATTACTAACTTCAAAAAAAAATCTGTTCCTTTCGTCTATTAGAGAGCAGTGTCTCCAAATGACTCAAATACCCTGTGAAGTTGATAGAATTCATTTTTCTTGTGAATCCCTCTTTTTCCCTCCTCCTTCTTAAATCCTAATCCTTCTTAAGACTGTGTATGAGAGAAGATGAGATAATGGAAGTCCTCCAAACTAGTTGGCAGCCAGATCCAAGGTGTATTTCTCTGTGCCTAGAGAAGATTTTAAGAGTTATTTATAGTTCATTTCTTTCCAGAGCAGGATGAATATTGTCTCCCGTCCTCCCTCATGTTCCCACACACACCCTTAGCTCCTCAACAAGTAATGCCATGTCTTCTGCCTTTGGGATATTCTTTTAGTAAAACCATATTGCTATTTGAAGTGTTTCAATGAGGTGAATAAGCTAGGTTTTCTTCGTGTAGGTAGTCCATGGAATCTGGATGTCTCTCACTAATATTACAGGTTATTTTATTTCTTCCTTTTCCCTTTTGAACATTTGAGAAAGAGTAGAACCTTCAGGCAATTTTCTACTGGTTTGTATGTCATTTCCTTTTCACATGCCTTAGAGTAAAGCCAGGCACTGTCTAATTTTCTGAGAGGAAGAACATATGTCAATTATGTTTTGTAAACACCTTAACCTAGGCTTTTACCCATGTGTGTTCAATAATTTTATAAAATTCCCTATAAAGTTTGATAAAGGAAACTATTGGGTTCATTTCCTTTTGTAACTATGTTTGGTCTCTGATTTTATATTACTTACACTGTCAGAGGCCATTTTATGAAAATACAAAGGATCTAAATCCTGCTTCCCTCCTACTTTTTGCTTCCAAAAATCATTATCTTCTATTATTAATCTATTCTTCCATTGGATATATTTGTAGTTGGGACACCATTTTTAAAATGTAGAAACTTTTACTTCTGTAAATGTGTGCAATTTGATGTGTATGTGTGCAATTTGATAAAAAGAGTTGTTGTAAGTGCCTGGATTTGATTTTATTATAATTATACTAAGGTAGTGTTCGCTAATAATTTGTTGGAGAAATTCTTTATAAAAAAGGCAAAAATGTGTATCTTTATTTTAGTAGAAAAAGTGTCTAAGGTATAGTAGTTTAATCTATAGGGGTAAAATGGAAGCTAAGCATTCTTAGGGAATCTAGCTCAAATGAATTAACCAGAATGTCTTCTTAACCTATGCATTTTGTTAAACAACCCACCTACTGCTTAGTTTAAGGCAATTGACCTATACCAGTGTTTTCAGCTGAAGATGGGACCTGTCAGTAGTTGTAAAACAATTTCATAAATTATCAGTAGTTTTT
>NW_006962582.1:0-805 GCF_000164805.1 Carlito syrichta
AACCCAAAATCCGAATTCCGAACAGCGGAGCCACTGATGTTTCTGCAGTACGAGGTAACACTGAAGTCAGGGCTTACATACAAAAAATTCAAGAGGATAACTTGTGTCCTGGAATCTGGCATCAGAGGTTGTGAATATTTAAATGGACTTGTAGCACCAGATTCTCGTTCACAACTATCAAGAGTACCAGAGTGTTGCTGGAGTCCAGGAATGATTATTTTGTAATATCCACATAACAAATAGCTCTAAAACATGAAGAGTGCTGAAATCCTTGATTCTTGTTTAGCCCTTAGAAAAAAGCCTTGTCGATTTTCAAGATTGAGGACTCATGTAACCCAAATTCCTTATTCATCCTTAGCAAGAGGCAGTGCAGTATCCAGTATAGGGTGACTGCCATTACACAGTTTCCTGCTTCATTCTCAGCATGACACCGAGACATTTCCTGGTGATGTAGTATTCAAGTTGTTTGGATAACAATAATAAGACTCCCAGAAGTTTCTTGGGAAAATTGGAATAGAAGATTCCTGGTCCCCTTGTACAAGACACCCTAACCATGTGGGGACCTACAAGGTTCATCTTAAGCCCATCGTTACATCCAATCATGGCAACATGATCCTTTTGGTCCTGTAATCTGGCCTTAGTTGTCCCGAGGAAGCTAACGTACTTATAGGGCCAGATACCCATTTACAATGATCACGGGGTCCAGAATGTTGCTGGAGTCCTGAATTGACTAATTCATAGTATCCACATGCTAAATAGCTTCACAGCATGAGGGGATTTCGAAGCCCTGAAACTTGTTTGTCCC
>NW_006962583.1:0-7612 GCF_000164805.1 Carlito syrichta
AAAAACTACTGATAATTTATGAAATTGTTTTACAACTACTGACAGGTCCCATCTTCAGCTGAAAACACTGGTATAGGTCAATTGCCTTAAACTAAGCAGTAGGTGGGTTGTTTAACAAAATGCATAGGTTAAGAAGACATTCTGGTTAATTCATTTGAGCTAGATTCCCTAAGAATGCTTAGCTTCCATTTTACCCCTATAGATTAAACTACTATACCTTAGACACTTTTTCTACTAAAATAAAGATACACATTTTTGCCTTTTTTATAAAGAATTTCTCCAACAAATTATTAGCGAACACTACCTTAGTATAATTATAATAAAATCAAATCCAGGCACTTACAACAACTCTTTTTATCAAATTGCACACATACACATCAAATTGCACACATTTACAGAAGTAAAAGTTTCTACATTTTAAAAATGGTGTCCCAACTACAAATATATCCAATGGAAGAATAGATTAATAATAGAAGATAATGATTTTTGGAAGCAAAAAGTAGGAGGGAAGCAGGATTTAGATCCTTTGTATTTTCATAAAATGGCCTCTGACAGTGTAAGTAATATAAAATCAGAGACCAAACATAGTTACAAAAGGAAATGAACCCAATAGTTTCCTTTATCAAACTTTATAGGGAATTTTATAAAATTATTGAACACACATGGGTAAAAGCCTAGGTTAAGGTGTTTACAAAACATAATTGACATATGTTCTTCCTCTCAGAAAATTAGACAGTGCCTGGCTTTACTCTAAGGCATGTGAAAAGGAAATGACATACAAACCAGTAGAAAATTGCCTGAAGGTTCTACTCTTTCTCAAATGTTCAAAAGGGAAAAGGAAGAAATAAAATAACCTGTAATATTAGTGAGAGACATCCAGATTCCATGGACTACCTACACGAAGAAAACCTAGCTTATTCACCTCATTGAAACACTTCAAATAGCAATATGGTTTTACTAAAAGAATATCCCAAAGGCAGAAGACATGGCATTACTTGTTGAGGAGCTAAGGGTGTGTGTGGGAACATGAGGGAGGACGGGAGACAATATTCATCCTGCTCTGGAAAGAAATGAACTATAAATAACTCTTAAAATCTTCTCTAGGCACAGAGAAATACACCTTGGATCTGGCTGCCAACTAGTTTGGAGGACTTCCATTATCTCATCTTCTCTCATACACAGTCTTAAGAAGGATTAGGATTTAAGAAGGAGGAGGGAAAAAGAGGGATTCACAAGAAAAATGAATTCTATCAACTTCACAGGGTATTTGAGTCATTTGGAGACACTGCTCTCTAATAGACGAAAGGAACAGATTTTTTTTTGAAGTTAGTAATTTACTAGATATCTAGTCACAGAACTAAGGGGTTATTCGCAAAGAGATGGCTGCATGTGGTCAATGACATGTCCTATTATCTATCACCTGTAAACACTCTTAACCAAAGACATTTTCTGATTTCTCCTCCCTGTAATGTTTATTATCTATTAAGACTCTAATTAATAGCAAGGAATGAGGAAGTGTGCCTGCCTATTGTCTTAGATATCTAAAACACACATGATTGTATATGGTCACCCCTAGAGCCCCAGTCTCACAGTAATTGTGCCTGTCTAGTGGTTCATGGCTCTTGACTTTCTTTGTGCTACAATGGACAGCTTTTATCCAAAATGCCCTAATTTAGATATAAATAGCAGGGATTTTTAACCTAGGGGATCTATGGGTGAGATTAAGCTCTTTGAACTTATTAAAATTATACAGATAAACTCTTGTAAATGCACATTTTTGAAACTCTTAAATTTGATTATTAAAAAGAGTGTTTACTTCAAAAGTAAAGAATTTTTATACAGAAGCCCTGGTAGCCTTACATGGATGCCTCTCCCATCCAGCTCATCCCTTTCTCCTGCTGTCCATCTCCTCTGCTCAGGCTGTAACATTATTGTTGTTTAAAGATTGCTAAGCTGAATCTTGAGAAGGCTTCCTTTTTTTCATCTCACATCCATTCAATCTCATAGTCCTGACCAGTCAGGCAACCTCCCAGATCTGTCTCCTTCATTTTCTCTGTCCATTTCCAAGACCTGCCTTCCAGGCCAGACCACCATCAGTTTTCAACTAGACCACTATTTAGTTCTCACTGTTAAGTCCTGTAACCCTCTAGCCCTCTGTCCACATATCAGTAAACATAATCTTTCAAAAGCGCAATTCTAAGAGGGTTACTAATGTCCCTCATTAGTGCCTTTTGATGCCATTGCACTAAACTTAGAACAAAGACAAACTCTTCATCCTAGTGCCCAAGGACCTCTGTTGCCCACATCCTCCTCTCCCAGTCCATCTTCCACTGCCCTTTGTGCTTCTACATCCCTCATTTGCAAGAGTCCAAGGAGCCCATGGTTAGTCACTACTGAGCCTTGGAACATGCTGTTGCCTACACTGCAACCCTTTTCCCTTCTTCCATTCTTGACTCATTTTTCCAGGTCTGAGCCAAAGCATCTCGTCCTCTAATAAGTCTTCCTAACGTTCAAGACTTGTTTAGAAACTCTTGCTTCACACTCTGTAGCCCCTTCATCCTCATTCATCACAATCATCCCCCTGCTATGCCTGTGTAAGTCATGACAACTTCTTCTAGCTTAAGAATCATTAACAACATTGACAAGGATGTGGTGTGCCCTGTATGGCACAACTGGAAGAAAAATGTTTAATTTTAAATGGATTGTTTTAAAAGTATCTAGAAAGATCTTTAGTTCCCTCCACACCTACCTTGCCATTCTTATCACTGCTTTTCTTCTCAATGAACTAATTATATTGAGGCGTTTCCTCAATATAATTATTCCTTTGTTTAAATTATGCACCAATCATAAGACTCAAAATAGTTGTAAAAGATTCTCATATTTCAAGCATAATGGTGTTCTTGTTTTAGTTCCCAAAGCTACAGGCAAGGAAAAGAAAAAAGAAAGGAACATCAAAGTAATGTCCAACCATGCAATTAATTTTTGTTAGGCAACACATTACCTGTTTTTAGGCAAGATTTCTGTCTTTTTTTAATGCTGTCACTGGTATATAAAAAGAGGCTTAAGTTTGTGAATGTTGTTGTAACCATGAGTCATCACACATCCTAAGTTTGTCTGTAGGAATAGAAATGAAACATTAGTGTCAAATATGCCCAGATGAAAAGACATGTAGACTGCCTTTCTGTGGATAAGTAACATCAATTCTTCAGTGATGTGGTACAGAAAGTCCTAGAGAAAAATTACAAAGGGAGTGGAAGTCAACTGTCCCTCCTCTCAGAGAGTTTATTATTTGGAGAGTTTATAGTATTATTATTATATAAGCACTCAGAAAGGTTTTTATTATAAATAATACCTAGCCAAGTGAAATCATTTACAAGTCTAAGTGACCCAAACATACACATACCCATGTAATTACAGACTTGCCCAGATTTGTAAGATGTGTGGTATTCCAGAAATGCCTGATGTCATCAGAGATGCTTGGTCAGTCAGCAGACATGCCAAGGAAGAACTGAACCATGTGAGGTGTTGGGGCATGTGATGAGAAGACTGAGCATAGCTGAGGAGAGAATGATGTGTGTAATAACATCCAAAGCAGCATATTTTGGTGGAAAAAGCACACATGATCTTGGGAAATGGCCTCACCTCTCTGGATCCCATTTTTCAATGAAATGGAAATATCAATAATATATAATAACTCTCTTCTTCTAAGCATGCAGTAATAATTGAGATGAGACCTGCGAAAGTGTTTTGCAAATTGCAAAGCAGGAGTGACAATGAAGATGATGGTGATAAAATAAATGGTGATGCTTCTCCTCCACACTGAAAGATCAGGAATCAATACTTCTTCCTACTCCTGTAGAAACTGGAGATCCAGTGATGCTCTTTCTCCCACCCTAGAGATTATGCTTTTATCCAGGCTTTGGCATGTGACTAGCAGAACACGGAATGTTCTCAAGGAGTTCCTGGTGGAGGTTTGCACTTGAATTCTGTTTGACTTTGTTTCTTTCTTAGGCCCTTCATAGAAGTTAAGGAATTCATTTAAAGTAAGTGTTACCTAACATATTCTGTTTCCTACTCTTAAAGAATTTACAATCTAGCATCTAACAAGACACACACACACACACACAAATATGCACATACATATAAACAAAATGAGCAAGAAATTTGAACACAGCTCTTTTACAAGAATGCATGATGTGTGTGTGTGTGTGCATGTGTGTGTGTGTGTGTGTTTAGTCCAGCTGAGCTGAGTGAAAGTCTTCACAGAGAGCATAAGTGTGACCAGGTTCTTGAACAATTAAATGTGCCCTATCAAATAAAGATGAGGAGAGGGTACCAGTCAGATGGGACAAACTGAGCAACATAAAAATAATGGATTTGGCTTTCAAATAATTCAGGGCACCTAAAGGTTAGAGTCCTTGGCAGAGAGTGGCAAAACAAATGAGAAAGGAAAATAGGATAAAATTGTGGAAGCCTTTGAATTCCTGCTAGAGTGTTTTGGCCCTTTCCTTAGGTGGTGAAGAGCCACCAGTGTTTTATAAGGAGATGATTTGATCCGATCTGCATTTTGAGAAGATAACTGGCATTTACAGATGAAAACATAGAATATTTCACAACTTTGAGTTTCAGAGAGAGAGAAGAAAATAAAAGTCACAAAAGGCAGACAAGATATGTGACCAACCCATAAAAGAAATGCAGCCTAAATAGGTCAGTGTTGGTAAAAAAGATGGAAAGGGGAGATATTCAAGAGACATTGCAATGGAAGCACCAATGAACAGTCAAAATATAAAAAGAAAGAAAGGCACATAAATAATCTTGATGCTCGTGCTTGAGTTTTTAAACAATAATTGTCCTTAACCAAAACTGGTTACCTAAGAAGGTGTAGCAGACTGAAGAAAGACAAGGATGAATTTCATCATAGAGATGCTTAATTTTACTCTAGGACATTCATGTGGAGTTGCTCAGGAGGAGGAGTTGTGAGTCGAATGAAATTAGTTATATAGATAGATATCATCAGCAGTTATTGAACCCATGTGACTAGATGGGATTATATACAGAAAGAATTTTGGAAAAGATGAGAAGAGACCTGGAAATATATCTGGTCAACAGAAAGAAATCTGACCATAAAAGATAAAGAGTAATCTCTGTATAAAAAAAAATACATTCCAAAATCAGCAACTTTATCTTGTACTAAAGTGTTCCCTAAGGTCTTATTACCATCCCAAATCACAAACTTGGAATTAATGATTATATTTACTCTAAAGACATATTTAGTACCTACCATATGTCAAGCATTCTTCTACGAATAGGAGGAAACAAAAAGATATCAAACATAGATGCCACCCCAGGAAATATAGCTTCAGTGGTAAGATAGAAGAAAAGCTGTTACCTTTGCCACCACTGAACCTAATACTTATTGACAACACTTAATGGAAAAAAAAAATGCTTCCACAAGTGCCACAGATTCAGAAGCTATTTCAAGCTTGCAAAAGTTTCACCAAATTAAGACAAAATCATGACTGCAGAATGTAGTTCTTTTGTGAAAAAGATGGACCCTTAAACAGGAGGCATGCATATGAGCAGGATCAGCCAATCAAAATTGCAGTGCAGATGTGTATTTGGTTTTTCTATATTGCAATGGTATGAATGTGGTGTTTCCCCCAAACTCATACATTAATACCTAGCCCCCAGTGCAGTATTAGTAAGAAGTAAAACCTTTAAGAGGGATTAGTCAGAAACACAAAGGATGAAGTCACATCAGACCCTGAAGAAATAGAAAAGATCATTAGAGACTACTACGCACACTTATATGGAAACAAACTTGAAAACCTTAAGGAAATGGAGAACTTTCTGACATCACACAACCTAGTTTGGAACCAGAAGAAATTGAGACCCTAAATAGACCAATAACAATCAAAGAAATCGACTACGTAATAAGAAAACTACCTACAAAAAAAAGCCCTGGTCCGGATAACTTTCCAGCAGAATTCTACAAGACATTTAAGGAGGAGCTGATACCAATCCTACTGAAAGTATTCAAGGCGATTGAAAAGGATGCAACGCACCCCAAATCATTCTACGAAGCCAACATCACATTGATACCCAAGCCAGGTAAAGATCCAACAAAGAAAGAGACTATAGGCCAATATCTTTGATGAACATAGATGCTAAAATTCTCAGCAAGATCCTAGCAAACCGAATTCAACAACACATCTCAAAAATCATCCATTATGACCAAGTAGACTTCATTCCTGGGATGCAAGCCTGGTTCAACATATGTAAAACCATAAATGTAATTAAATACATCAACAGATGTCAAAACAAAAACCACATGATTATATCATTAGATGCAGAAAAAGCTTTTGATAAAATCCAGCACCTTTCTTGATAAAACCCTCGAACATCTAGGCATATGGGGAACATACCTCAAAATAATAAAAGCCATCTACGAGAAACACACAGCCAGCATACTCCTAAACAGACAAAAATTGGAACCATTTCCCCTGAAAACTGGAACAAGACAAGGATGCCCACTCTCACCCCTCCTGTTCAACATAGTATTGGAAGTCCTGGCTCAAGCAATCAGAGAAGAGAAGGCAATCAGGGGTATCCAAATAGGAAAAGAGGAAGTCAAACTATCTCTCTTTGCAGATGATATGATTGTGTACCTTAAAAACCCAAGAGAATCTGTCAAAAACCTCCTTACACTGATAAAGGCCTTGGGCAAAGTCTCAGGAAACAAAATAAATGTGCAAAAGACAATGGCATTTCTTTACACCAATAATAAACAAACAGAAATCCAAATAAAAAACACAATTCCATTCACAATAGCCACAAAAAAAATGAAATACCTTGGCATCTTCCTAACCAGAGACATGAAAGACTTTTACAATGAAAACTACAAAACACTGCTCAAAGAAATCAAAGATGACACAAACAAGTGGAAAAATATCCCATGCTCATGGATTGGAAGAATCAACATTGCGAAGATATCCATCTTACCTAAGGCAATCTACAAATTCAATGCAATACCCATCAAATTACCACCAACATTCTTCTCAGACCTAGAAAAAACAACACAGGAATTCATATGGAAACACAATTGTCCAAGAATAGCCAGAACAATTCTCAGCAAATAAAAAAAGAAAGCAGGGGGTATCACATTACCAGACTTCAAACTCTACTATAAAGCTACAATCACCAAAACAGCTTGGTATTGGTATAGGAATATGCATATAGATCAATGAAATAGAATTGAGATTCCAGAAGCAAAACCTCAATTTCTCAACCAACTCATCTTCGACAAAGCCTCCACCACCTACCACTGGGAAGAAGAGAACCTATTCAGTAAATGGTGCTGGAAAAACTGGCTGACCACATGCAGAAGATTGAAACAGGAAGACCCCTACCTATCCCCATGCACAAAGGTTAACTCCAAATGGATCAGAGACCTAAATGTAAAACCTCAAACCATAAGAACCTTAGAAAATGAAGGACATACCCTCATGGAATTCGGAACTGGCCTCCAATTCCTGAACAAAACCCAAAACCCACAGGTCATAAGAGAGAGGATAGACAAGTGGGACCTTATTAAACTGACAGCTTCTGCAAG
>NW_006962584.1:0-1109 GCF_000164805.1 Carlito syrichta
TCCCCACCACCTACCAATGGGGAGAGGAGAACCTATTCAGTAAATGGTGCTGGGAAAATTGGCTGACCACATGCAGAAGATTGAAACAGGACCCCTATCTATCCCCATGCACAAAGGTTAACTCCAAATGGATCAGAGACCTAAATGTAAAACCTCAAACCATAAGAACCTTAGAAAAGGAAGGAAATACTCTCATGGAAATCGGAACTGGCATCCAATTCCTGTACAAAACCCGAAACCCACAGGACTTAAGAGAGAAGATAGACAAATGGGACCTTATTAAACTGACAAGC
The DNA here is from genome assembly GCF_000164805.1 of Carlito syrichta. Classification (NCBI taxonomy): domain Eukaryota; kingdom Metazoa; phylum Chordata; class Mammalia; order Primates; family Tarsiidae; genus Carlito; species Carlito syrichta. The sequence continues at coordinate 294 of NW_006962584.1, forward strand.
TTCTGCAAAGCCAAAGAAACCATCAAGAGAGCAGGGAGACAGCCTACAGACTGGGAAAAAGTATTTGCCAACTCTAGGTCTGACAAAGGCTTAACATCCTGGATCTACAAGGAACTGAAGCGTACTGAAAAGAAGAAAACAAACAACCCCATTATAAAATGGGCAAAAGACATGAACAGACACTTCACAAAAGAAGACATTCGAGCAGCCAACAAACACATGAAGAAATGCTCAACCTCACTAATCATCAGGGAGATGCAAATCAAAACCACACTGAGATACCACCTAACTCCAGTCAGAATGGCAATTATCAACAACTCAAAAAATAACAGCTGCTGGAGAGGGTGTGGTGAAAAGGGAACACTTCTACACTGTTGGTGGGAGTGTAAACTAGGGCAACCCCTGTGGAAAGCAGTGTGGCGATTCCTAAAAGCTCTAAAAATTGACCTTCCATATGACCCTGCAATCCCCCTACTGGGAATATACCCTGAAGAACACAAATCACTCTATAAAAAAGATACCTGCACACGTATGTTTATCGCAGCATTGTTCACAATAGCAAGAACCTGGAAACAACCATGCTGCCCATCAAAAGAGGACTGGATTAAAAAAATGTGGTACATATACACGATGGAATACTACGCAGCCATAAAAAAGAACAAAATCATGAATTTCGCTGCAACCTGGATGGAACTAGAGTCTATAATACTGAGTGACCTCTCACAAAAACAAAAATCCGAATATCACATGTTCTCACTCATATAATGGACCTTGAACATCCAATGCAATACTATGAGAAAATGACGGATGGTACTG
>NW_006962585.1:0-687 GCF_000164805.1 Carlito syrichta
AAAAACAGAAAATTTGAGAGAGTGAAGCAAGACAAAAAGGAATATAAGCAGTGTGTTTTAATTGATATGAGATCCCTGACATCTACAGTGACTGAAAGCCCATCAGAGGTTCCCTGGAACAAATCATGGAGGATCAGGGAAAGGTGGGCAAAAAGGATTGTAAAGTATCAGGAGAAAATGTTTGGAGATTAATATGTTAATTATGTTAATTGTGGTACCAATTTTACATGTGTGTGTATATATGCCAACAGTTAGATTGTGTACATTAAGTATATGCAGTCTATTGTGTATCAATTATACTTTAACAAAGCTGTTAAAAAATTAAAACCCTTTGTTATTTCTGGAAAAGGAAAGGCATAGGATAATATGAAGGCAAATTGATAAATGATAATCTTAATCTTAGCACCCAAAGCTGAAAGCTGAAACAATAGTTTTTTAACACCTGTATTTCTTCTTGAAATGCCTGAATCTCATTAATATAGTACTATTTGTTCACTCTTTGAATCAAAGTGTGTATATATGTATATATGTACATAAATAAAATATACATAAATATATTTAAGTAAAAGACATATTCTTTTTACCCCAATTCTGACAGCAGTGGAATACTGTGACTTCTTATAAGTCACTGAAAGAGATGTAAACGGCTGCTATTTAACATGGAAAAAATTTCATCAAATAAGAAGT
>NW_006962586.1:0-441 GCF_000164805.1 Carlito syrichta
ATTGAGGCAAGAGGATGGCCAGAGCCCCTATGTTCGAGACCAACCCGGGCACCTTACCGAGACCTCATCTCTACAAAAAGCCAAAAAATGAGCTGAGCATTGGGACACCCATTTGTCATACCAGGCACTCAGCTGGCCACTGCGGGAGGATCACAGGAGCCCAGCTGCTGAAGACTGCAGTGGCCAAGAGCGGGCTCCTGTGCTCCGACTTGTTCAAGAGAGCAGGACTCAGACTCAGAATAATATTACCAACCTCCACCACACCCACAACCACAGGCCAGTGTCAGGGGCACAGCCTGGCACAGCCTGGCATCCTGGCCCTTTGGAGGCCCAGGTAGGTGAACAGCGTGAGCCTGCAGCTTCAACACCAGCCCAGGACACAGGATGAGACCTCGTCTCGGCCATCAAAACTAAGTCCAAAGATAACTCCGGTGTGGTGGC
>NW_006962587.1:0-888 GCF_000164805.1 Carlito syrichta
CCGCTGACACCACCACCGCTGCCGCTGTTGCTGTGGCCTCCATAACGGCCATAGTACATTGCACCAACTGGGCCAGATCCACGACTTCAGTCCTTGAAGCCCCTGCAGGCAAGATCTGCTGGGATCACTGCCACCACTCCTTTTACTGAGACGTCCTGCCCACTGTGATTCTCCTGCCGTGTGCCCTGAGGCCGGCTTCCATCTCCAGCCTCTGCTGGTTCCTGTCCAGCCCCAACCCCTCTGAGGAGAGAACTGAGATAGTACTACCTGCTGGCGATTCAAGGTAACAACACCAAAACGGGAGAAACAAGCTTGAAAAACAGACAGACCAGAGTGGTGAATGGAGGGTGATCTGAACTGTCCTTCACAGCAGATCAGGGGCAACTGACCCTAACTGAAAACTAATTTACCAGCTTGAAAAGGAAGTTAGAAATCAGAGCTGAAAGGACATTGGACTTAAACAAAAAGTCTCAGAGTGTGCTTGATTGGTTCTGTTAGTTTAATGACTTAATTCTATTCCTACTGTATTGTTCCTATTTTTTTCTTTTTTTCTCTTCCTTTTCTTCTATTTCTTCTCTCTGTAAACCATATCTTTGTATAGAGGAACAGCACAAAAATAAGGTGGTTGGTTAGCTTGTATGTTAGCATCATTGTATGTTTTATATTTTTTGTATGGGAGTTGGGTTGTCTGTAGCTGTGGTCTATTGTTTTTATCTGTTTCAGTATAGGTCTCTCTCTCCATTTGTTGGCGCACTTGTTTGTTTCCCCCCTTACTAATCTATCTCTCCATCCCATTCTTCAACCCACTGTCTGCTCCATTCTCTTCCCTTCTCTTTCCTCTGCTAACCATATTTTATTTCAAGGAGTAAAACTACAGCCCCATTCATG
>NW_006962588.1:0-704 GCF_000164805.1 Carlito syrichta
ACCTATAAAAAACAACACAGGAATTCATATGGAAACACGGACATCCAAGAATAGCCAGAACAATCCTCAGCAAAAAAAACAAAGCAGGTGGTATCACAATACCAGATTTCAAACTTTACTATAAAGCTACAATCATCAAAACAGCTTGGTATTGGTACAGGAACAGGCATATAGATCAATGGAACAGAATTGAGATTCCAGAAGCAAAACCTCAATTCCTCAACCAACTCATCTTCGACAAAGCCCCCACCACCTACCAGTGGGGAGAGGAAAACCTATTCAGTAAATGGTGCTGGGAAAATTGGCTGACCACGTGCAGAAGATTGAAACAGGACCCTTATCTATCCCCATGCACAAAGGTTAACTCCAAATGGATCAGAGACCTAAATGTAAAACCTCAAACCATAAGAACCTTAAAAAAGGAAGGAAATACTCTCATGGAAATCGGAACTGGCATCCAATTCCTGTACAAAACCCGAAACCCACAGGACTTAAGAGAGAAGATAGACAAATGGGACCTTATTAAACTGACTAGCTTCTGCAAAGCCAAAGAAACCATCAAGAGAGCAGGGAGACAGCCTACAGACTGGGAAAAAGTCTTTGCCAACTCTAGGTCTGACAAAGGCTTAACATCCTGGATCTACAAGGAACTGAAGCGTACTGAAAGATGATACATACAACCCCATTATAAAATGGGCAAAGAC
>NW_006962589.1:0-775 GCF_000164805.1 Carlito syrichta
CATAACCAGCCCTTGATGAACTGGCAATAAAATAAGCTAAATCAATTAATAAAATCAAATTGTTAGCAAAATAATAGCATCAACCAACTTACTCCCTTTTGTGTAAAAATTTCATCTTACTTGCCTGCCTAGTTGTGATTCCTGTAATGTTTCCATGATCACAGACTCTGGTTTAATCCCCTTTGGGTAGGCTGTGCTGACCATTTCCTGCTGATTGTTGCAAAATTCCCTAGTCATAAGTTTCATGTAATTGTATGCTTTGTTAACTGAAATAAAAGATTACACTTTGAAAAATCCCATTTTTACGTTTTCATATTTTGTTCTTATATTTTGTTAGGGACCTAACCAAGGTAACTTCATTGTGTAATGATTCTTCTACCTTGTCTCTATGTAATTGCCCTAAACTATATCTTCTTGGCAGAACTCCAGGGACTTTCCAGTCACCAGCTATACTTGGAGATAAAATTAATCAAAACTCCCTAACAATCAAAAGTTCCCATTTTGGTTGCCAAGTTGTTAGTTAATGGTTGCTATGGTCGCTAAGTTGCTATGTAGCCAACACTGCAAATTTTACGGATAAAACCTTGTCACAAACTGCACTAGTTTGTCAAGACCTTCCCTGGCATGATCCAGTCTTTATCACGTGCTAATAAAGGACTCTTAATCTGAAACTTGGTATGCTGTTGTGACTTCTTCTCACTTTCTCGACTATAACAGTAAGATGAGAGCTTGCCTCTACCTGTACTTGTAAAATGGGTGAAATTATTCTATAAGC
>NW_006962590.1:0-3564 GCF_000164805.1 Carlito syrichta
CCTTCTTACAGGTCAATGGAAGGAGACCAGTGTCCTTTTAACATGCGGGAGAGATTATGCTTGTGTTTTCCCCCAGGACTTACCCTCAACTTTTTGGGTACAGAATCATCTAATTAGACATGACCAGCCACCCACCCCCATCAAGGTACAGCCAGAGGATACATAAATCACGCCATCAGTCTGAGTTAGATGCAGATGATGAAGAGAAGGTGTTGGTGCCAAAGAAAAAAGGTCTCACCATTCAACAACCACTTCCATCTCCACCAGCTCGACTGAAGACATCTCATCATGCATCGTCTCCCAGTCTTCAACCCAGACATTACTGTCGAACTATTTTGACTAGACACTGCAGACCGCCCACATGGGTGCAAATCAAGGCACTCACCCATGATGCTGAGGATCTGGTTCACTCTCAAAACACTTCTCTCACTCCCTCTACTGTTTTTCTTGCTATGCTGGCTATTATAGCATGCCAAGAGGGTTGTATTTGTTCAGAAAAATCTTATTAGGTTTATATCGCAAGCCCTCCAGTGCTCCAGCCTATTACATGAGATGCTGAGATTATTACTTTTTCTAATCATTCCTCTTTACTGAGAAGCCTCACTCTTTTTCATCACAAGTCAAAACTGTTATTAATCATAATTTTTCTTTTTCAGGTTGTTCTATTTATCCTCCAATACGTTTTATTTTATCTAAAACGTCAGAACCCTCCCTTGATATTTTGGGTTGTTTAAACTCACCTTTTAAAGTTATGGTAGCCGGGTTCAATGTCTCAACCTGTAATACCGCACCTTTGGGAGGCTGAGTTGAGTAGATTGCCTGAGCCCACAGGTTTGAGACCCACCTGGGCAGCGAGACATCATCTCTACAATAAATCAAAAAATCAGTCGGATGTGGTAGTGCATGCCTGTAATTCTGGCTACTTGGAAGGCTGAGGCAGAAGGATCACCGGAGCCCAGCAGGTTGAGGCTGCGGTGGCCAGTAGCAGCCACTACACTCCAGTCTGGGTGACAGAGTGAGACTCCAACTCAAAAAAAAAAAAAACAGCTATGGTCATTGATAGCCCCTCTTATCTTCCCAGAATGGCAAATGATGATATAACTGGTTTCTTAAATTATTGATTCCTGGGGACTCTGACCCTAAATTATCAACCAGAGCTCGGGAGGATCACCTGAGACCTGCGGATCAAGGCATCAGGAGCCACAATCATGCCACCATGTCTCAGCCCAGCTGATACAGAGATCAGTGAGATAAGATGCCTCCCACGTGAATCTTGACGGGCGTCCACAGCTCACCAGAAAATGTCCACCTGGGTGGGAACGATGGATTGATTGGGAGAGGAAGGGACCCTACCCTCACCAGAAGATGGCATACAGGGACACTGGAACCTGAACTGGCCATGGCATTGCCAGACTGCCTTGATCGCTCTCTGACTGACAGACGGCCTAGCTCGGGGCCATCTGTTCCCTGAGCTCACATGCATCTTTGCCATGGGGCATGAGTGTGGAGGGTGGAGACAGGCCTTCTAGGGCACGTGGCCAAAGGTGAGTGCCAGATGTGCCTGGTGACCACTTTTGAAACCTCCCATGAAAGACAGGCCAGAAAGTGCCTTTCCCTTCCCATCCCTCAGAGAGACTCCTCACACTGAATGTCAGGGGTGGTGGTGGTGGAGGTGGTGGTGATTATTATTTGGAGGTGGAATACCACTCTGTCACCCAGGCAGGAGAACAGGGGGACGCTCATGGCCATGGTGAACTCCACCTGCGGAACTCAGGTGATCCTCTCGGCTCGGCCCCCCAAGTGGCTGGAACCACAGGCCTGCACCACGTTGCTTGGCTTATCTTTGGCTTAATTTTTGATGGCCGAGACGAGATCTAGCCTTGTGTCCCAGGCTGGTGTTGAACCTGCAGGCTCATGCCATCCACTCACCTGGGCTTCTGAAGGGCCGGGATGCCAGAGTGAGGCCCTGATGTTGGCCTGTAGTTGTGATGGTGGTGGTGGTTGGTATTAACATTCTGATTCTTAGTCCTGCTGTGTCACCCAGGTCATAGCACAGGGGCAGTTCTCGGCCACAATGGTCTACAAAGGCTGGGCTCCGGTGATACTCCTGCTGTGGCCTCCCGAGTGCCCATAAAGACAGGCATACACCACCACATTTGGCTCATTTTTTGTCTTCTTGTAGAGAGGAGGTCTCGCCAAGGTGCCCAGGCTTGACTCGAATCCGGGGCTCAGGCCATCTTTTCATCTCGAGCTCCAATAGCACTGGGATGACAGTCCTGAACCTCCGCTCCCAGGCTCCACACCCTTCTCGGGGCCCCACAGCGAAGACCGCTCACTTTTTGCAATGCAGAATTCCAGAGAGGGTAGCTGGAGTCACCCGCCAAACCCTACCCATGGGAAGCACCTGATGCAGAGGTGTGTCACTGCTGGGTGGCCCACTCTTTCACCTACCTTGATCCCCAGGGTGGACCAGCAGGCTTTTCCCAGGGTCCACCATGGGAAAAGGGAGGGCATGACTCTCAAACCTTCGTGGGGGCAGGGACGGCTGGGCGAGTCACGCCTGTCTCCTCAGCTCTCAGGAAGTCTGAAACAGGAAGATGTCCTGAGCCTGGGTGCATGAGACCAGGCTGGACATCACAGCAGGCCCCCACCTCAACCCCATGTAAAACCCAGAAAGTCTTGGGTGAAGGCAGGCCTTGGAGTGAGGATCCCCTCCAGCCCAGATTTTAAGACCAGGCAGGAGACCAGGATGTCATCCAAATGGAAAGCATGTGATTGCAGGAGTTTGCGAGGCCCAGGCTGAGAGAATAGCTAAAGTCAGGTGCTTTGAGAGCAGCCTGGTCAACCTAGTGAGGAAAGAAAAGAAAGAAAGAAAGAAAGAAAGAAAGAAAGAAAGAAAGAAAGAAAGAAAGAAAGAAAGAAAGAAAGAAGAAAGGAAGGAAGAAAGAAAGAAGAAAAGAAAGAAAGAAATTCATTCTCCTGCACCCTGCTCTCAGTCCTTCCCCCCATCCCCCCACTATGAGGGTCCTGCAAGCTTGGCACCTTCCAGCCCTAAGCCCTCACAATGGCTGCCCCTGCTTTGGTGTGGGAGTTCCCGAGGCTCCCATGTGGGGTTCTTGCCAGCTCTCCTCTCTGAGGTGAGATATGTTCCCCAGGCAGGCCAACCCTCTGACTTGTCAATGAGGACCTACTGCCAAGAAAGTCCAGGGACACAGCCATCACTCGGGGATATTTCTTCCCCCACAATCCCATTTTCTTGTGTTTAATGTCAGTAGTCCTGTGAACACACGAAGCACAGATGAGAATCTGTGTATGATTCTGATGTTTTTGGAGAAAGGGTCTTGTGGTGTGACCTAGGGTGGGGCCCAGGGATATGACTGTCGTTCACTGACAGCCTCGAATTCATGGGCTCTGTCAATACTCCTGCCTCAGCCTCTGGAGTGACCAGGACAATGGACCCATCGACCCCAGATTCCGTGTTTGGATGGGTGCATATTTGGTGTCTCCCGGTATGGTCCAGGTGGGCCTTGTGCTCCTGGGATCCAGCCATCCTCCAACCTCAGG
>NW_006962591.1:0-1376 GCF_000164805.1 Carlito syrichta
CCAGGTCTCTGGGAGAGTTCTGTCTTTGACTTTGCTCTCAGTGGCCTTGTCATATGTTACTCATGTGGGCAAGGGGATTTTGGAAAGGCTGAAGGGAGTAGAGCAGCAGACAATGATGTCCATGTTGACTGTCTTTCCAGTTATGTCCATATTTGAACAGATTTGGGTTTCCCTTAGAAGTTGGGTTGGCTTCTGACTCCCTCATATTGCTGAAGAGCTCAACAAATAATGAAAGTGTACACTTAGAGTCTGACTGCAGGCTCTTTGCATCTCTCATCCCCAGCTGCCTCCGTGTATGCTCTCTCAAAGCCACCATCCACAGGCAGTAGCCAATGCAAGTACTCTGAAATGCCCATGTGACAGTATGACTCAACTCCCTTCCATGCCACAGGATAAAGTCCAAGATTTTGAATGTGACCTCCAATGCCCTGTAAGATCTGGACCCCAATTAGTGTCCAGTCAATCCTCTCTGCCACCCACCTCCCATCTTGTCCTCTCTTCCACTTGTCCTCCCTTCAGCCAAGTCCAAATATTGGAACCTCCTGCCTCTACCCACTGGCCACCCTTTGGCTTCAGCCCATACTGCCCCCTTCCTCCAAGCCTGAAGTACATCTTATATCTTCTGCTCCTGGCAGCTCTTCTTTGTCCTTCCATATCTGGCTTCAGATGACTCTTCTAAGAAGCCTCTGAATCCTGCCCTGAACCCCTCCTCTCTCCCCACTGTGTGAGGGCTCCTTTAACATGTGTGTACATTTTTATTACCGCTCAGCACGGTGAATTCAAGCATACCTTAATTACCTGCACAGAACTGGTACACTGCAGATATTTATGGAAGAAGTAAGAGAAGAAAGGGCAGAAGAGGGGGAGGAATGAAGGAAGGGAGGGAAGGGGAGAGGGAAAGAGAGGGAAGGTGGAAAGAAGGGCAGAGGAGATAAGGGAAGATCAGGAACAAGAGAACTCTGTCTCCCCACTCTACTGAAACTTATCTAAGACAGGGCTTATTGTCATCTATTTCTATAATTTCAAATATTTTCCCAAAGTGGCCAGAGCAATCCTAACAAAACATGAGTCAAACTATGTTGTTCCTTGATTAAAACTCTTCAATGACTGCCATCTCCTTCAGAGTGAATAGTCCTGGTGGTGACCTACAAGGCTTTTCCTGAGCTGGACTGTCCTTGCCTTGAGATTTTCTCCCCTTATTCTCTCCCCCTCACTCTACTTTAGACTCACTGGCCTCTGTGCTGAGCTTAAATCCTGCATTCTCAGTGGGGGAGCAGGTCACAGTCAAAAATTGGTTCTTGAGGGCAAAGTATCTTACTTTTTAAAAATTTATGAAGCACAGATATATGAAGGAAGAACCAAAGAAAACAAACAAA
>NW_006962592.1:0-730 GCF_000164805.1 Carlito syrichta
CTAAACGTAAAACAATAAATTATAATAATCTTAGAAAACGCAGGAGACACCTTTATAGAAGCTGGAACCAGGAACTAATTCCTCTTGGATCTCATCAAATATATAAACTTCTGCAAAACAAAAGAAACATCAAAAGAGCAGGAAGGCAACACACAGAATGTGAAAATCTATTCTCCAACTATATATCTGACAAAGGCATAACATCTAGGATCTACAAGTAATTCAAACACTCAGAAAAAGCAGACAAACAGTTCCTTTAAAAAATGGGCAAAATACATGACTGGACACTTCTCATAAAAAGAGATATGGGCAGCCAGCAGACACATGAAAATGTGGTCATCTTCATTCATCATCAAAGAAATGCAAATGAAAACCACATTTTCATTGAAATACCACCTAACCTCTGTAAGAATGGCCATCATTAATAAAACAAACAATAACAGATGCTGGTAATGATTTGAAAAAAAAATTCTTCTACACTGCATGTGGACTGAAAACTAGAGCAACATCTATGGAAAACAGTGTGGCGGCTTCTAAAGGAACAAGAAATTGACCTATCATGTGACTGAGTAATCCTCCTGTAGAGAATACACCTGGAGGAACTCAAATCATTTTACCAAAAAGATACCTGCACAAGTATGTTTGTTGCAGCTCTGATCACAATAGCAAAACACATGGTACCAATCATGTTGCCCGTCAAAGCTGGAATGGATAAAATAAATGTGGTATG